>NC_064640.1:488403276-488706306 GCF_023864345.2 Schistocerca serialis cubense | reverse complement strand
AATGTTGACACTATTATAAACGACCACATACTCAGTTTGTTCAATATGAGAATCAGAGAAATCAAAAGGATGCTGCATCCATAAAATGATGTGACGAACAGTTGCTCATGGCCATTCTGGAGAAATATGAGCAACATTTTTCCTGTATACTGGCCTTCACATCAGCTAAAGACTGAATATGCCCTAGTAAATACATTTGTTTACATATCCTCAGAGTCAAAATCAAATGGTTCGAATGACTCTGAGCACAATGGGACTTAACATCTGAGGTCATCAGTCCCCTATAACTTAGAACTACTTAAACCCAACTAACCTAAGGACATACACACATCCATGCCCGAGGCAGGATTCGAACCTGCGACCATAGCCCAGAGTCAAAAGTCACAGGGATTCAGATGAGGTGATATTGCAGGCCATTCACCTGGGAAACCTCTGGACATTTGTGGAAGGTTGCCTTAAGCAGATCTTTCACTGCAGAGGACATGCCCCATCTTGTGGTGGTTGCCACACAGTTGCACTCTTCCAACACAGGAATTACATGCTGTAAAAGGAGGTCTTGATAACATTCAGATATCACAGTACATCTGACAGGCCTTCTGAGTGTATTCTCTATGATGAAGACTGGACCAAGGATAAAGGTGCTTGCGATACCACACAGTCACAAGTGCAGTGTCTCTTCGTGCATAATACATGGTTTAACAGTAACTCATATGAAGCAGTTCTGTGTATCACCATGCCCTGTAGTGTAAAATGTGCCTCATCACTTCATAGGATATTGCCTAGCCACATGTCATCAACTCTGACCTGTCCCAGAAACTGAAGAGCTAATTCATAACATTATACAGATCATGGGGTTTCAGTTGCTGTATCGTCTGGATCTTGTAGGGTACCATTGTAAAACAGACCTCAAAACTTCCTGTACTGTTGAACTTGGGATGGATAATTCTAATGAAATGGCACAAGGACTAGTACAACCTGGGGCAAATGCCATTTGGTCGGTTACAGCAACAGCAACCTCATCAATAACTTGCACCAGAATAGGACACCTTCCTCTTTTAGGTACCACACCAAGTTCATCTGTGTTTTTTAATTTCATTACAATCTTCCTTAAACCATTTAATGATATATGAGCCTATCCTCAGACCTTTCAACAGTGATACTCTATCAATGCAGCACTGAAATTGCTGCTGTCCCCATAAAACAGTTTCACTGGCAGCACACAGTATCTCTTCTTGATAACCATATTGTTTGCTCATGTTATGGCTTGTCAAATGACAACATGGATGTCATACTGCCATGAAAAGAGTATACAGCACCAGATACGCACCTGGTAGCCACTGTGGGAGCTGATTTGTTTACCAGTATAAATAAGTTTTTCATTAGTGCAGGAGTATATCCATCAAGTTTTCCTGCCATATGATAATTACTGCCCACAATGGGCCTCTGTGAGTAGCTGCACTTTAATTATAGCAGCCGGGTACATGCTGGTACTCAGCTAGTAATCTCATAAATCATGTGTGAAGGTAAGTAGCAGGGAGATATGTGCCAGATTTCATCTGCATTATCAATTACCATTGAAACAGACTCTCAAGAGGAGATGCTGAATCTTTTATATTCAGTTGGCATCCTTTTGAAATGTCTTGTTTTACACATGGGTCTTCCATTCATAGTGCATTTCCTCTGTGCAGATACCTTCTAGTGCAGAAAAAATTAACAGCAAATACAATACATCATGAGTATTCTTACAACTAATTGTGTGAACTAGTTCCTTTACATTTGAATATTATTATTTTTTAAATGAATAGTGAATTTCAGAAAAGCAATGTATCTACACCACTCCTCACTGTAATTAATCAAAGCAGTGGGATACCTCATAATTGTTCACCTCTACTTGTGCTTTCAAGTTTCAAGTGGCAAATTACTAATACGCTGAGCTTCGTATGATCTTGATTCCATGACAGTAGTCAATGTTTAGTTACAAGCTGAAATTTTTCCTCTGTTCCTGTTATCTCAATTCTTGTCTGAGTAATTAGCTAATATATTTGATATAACAATTTTGGTATCTCTGACACACCTATACTTATGACAGTATTTTCCTGATCCAAGGCAGAGTAATGAGAATTATTAAGGTAACACATAGGCTGTCAATGCTGCTGTGTTTTCATGTTCCTCTCCATATGCTATTAGTTTCAGTTTATAGCTCACATCATATGAATAGATTCTATTTTTTTCCATTACAAAACTAGCTACTAACAAAAATATTGTTCTGATACTGATAATGCAAATTACTTTCAGTTGAAGTTCACTGTCACCAGTGACCAATGAATGTAATTACACATCATAGGCTAGGCAGTGTTCTGGGTTTGTGATGACAGGGTGGGAGGGAGACTGTGATAGCAAGCTTGTGAATACCTGCAATGCATCTTTCTTGCCTTGATGCACTGCTGCTGCCAGTTGAATCTAATGTTGTGAGGTAGAGATAGGTTTCCAGTGGTATTGAATATATGGCAATTTTTAAGACCTACAGGAATCTTAAACCAAACACAGGACATGTTTATATTTATTTTGAATATAAGATGCACGAGGCAATTTTTTTTTTTTAAATAAAAGGGGGGGGGGGGGGGAGGGGTATCCTACAGTCCGTTACTTATATACACTACTGACCATTAAAATTTCTACACCATGAAGATGATGTGCTACAGACACAAAATTTAAACAACAGGAAGAAGATGCTGTGATATGCAAATGATTAGTTTTTCAGAGCATTCACACAAGGTTGGTGCCAGTGGCGACACCTACAACGTGCTGACATGAGGAAAGTTTCCAACCGATATCTCATACACAAACAGCAGTTGACCAGTGTTGCCTTGTGAAACGTTGTTGTGACACCTCGTGTAAGGAGGAGAAATGCGTACCATCATGTTTCTGACCTTGATAAAGGTGGAATTGTAGCCTATCGCAATTGCGGCTTATCGTATCACGACATTGCTGCTCGCGTTGGTCGAGATCCAATGACTGTTAGCAGAATATGGAATCGGTGGATTCAGCAGGGTAATACGGAATGCTGTGCTGGATCCCAATGGTCTCGTATCACTAGCAGTCAAGATGACAGGCATCTTATCCGCATGGCTGTAACGGATCGTGCAGCCACATCTTGAAGTCTAAGTCAAGAGATGGGGACCTTTGCAAGACAACAACCATCTGCACGAACAGTTTGATGATGTTTGCAGCAGCATGTACTATCAGCTCAGAGACCATGGCTGTGGTTACCCTTGACGCTGCATCACAGACAGGAGCGTCTGTGATGGTGTACTCAGTGACGAACTTGGGTGCACAAATGGCAAAATGTCATTTTTCTGGATGAATCCAGGTTCTGTTTACAGCATCATGATGGCCGCATCTGTGTTTGGTGACATTGTGGTGAACGCACATTGGAAGCATGTTTTCGTCATCGCTATACTGGCGTATCACGCGGTGTGGTGGTATGGGATGGCATTGGTTATACATCGTGGTCACCTCTTTTTCCAATTGATGGACTTTGAACAGTGGACGTTACATTTCAGATGTGTTACGACCCGTGGCTCTACTCTTCATTCGATCCCTGTGAAACCCTACATTTCAGCAGGATAATGCATGACCGCATGTTGCAGGTCCTGTACGGGCCTTTCTGGATACAGAAAATGTTCGACTGCTGCACTGGCCAGCACATTCTCTAGATCTCTCACCAACTGAAAACGTCTGGTCAATGGTGGCTGAGCAACTGGCTCATCACAATACGCCAGTCACTACTCTTGATGAACTGTAGTATTATGTTGAAGCTGCATGGGCAGCTGTACCTGTACACGCCTTCCAAGTGCTGTTTGATTCAATGCCTAGGCATATCAAGGCTGTTATTAGGGCCAGAGGTGGATGTTCTGGGTACTGATTTCTCAGGATCTATGCACCCAAATTGCGTGAAAATGGGCATGGTACCAGGTTCAGCTTCATGAAAGGTTTGTCTTGCCATAATGGACACATTTTTCTGGCTCAGCAAGTGGTTGGTTGTCTATGATTCCTTCCACTATACAAACTGGAGCATACCCCTTTTTGTAATGATATGCTATTAATGTCGCAAAACAGCTTGGCTGAGAATCAAAGAGAGTTTCTGTTGATGGCGTATGTGATAAGAGTGACAACTTTTGTTATTAACCCACCAATATTCTCTGAGAAATCCTTTCGATTGTGTAATGGAACTCAACTCCAACCATTTGTGACTGGATAAAGGAAGAGGGAATAAAACTGACTCAGAGCATAAAAATCCTTCATCATCATTTGAACTGACATATGGTACAGTCTTTATGTACTGTAAGTGTGCGGCGCGGAATGTTACTTTTTACCACCCTGCCAGTGTCCAGCAATGTTCATTTGTCTAGTTAAAAGCTGTAGTAGAAAATACTAGACCACTACTGTCTATTGCAGGTCGCAACCTACATAGAATTGTCCGGTAAATGGAATGTGGCTAGCTACTGAAATAAAAGTTTTAACTTGGCAATGTAAATATTCAGGTATATTTTTACGATAAAGATCATAGTTAATACTGCCAAGTCCGTACTAAGTGGCAACACAACGTAAAGTTCACATGCACAATACAATGACACACAAAGCCAGTTTATGGTATTTACACCTGTTACCAAATTTAATACATTTTACCAGATCATTTAGTTATGAAAATGCTCACTCAAATGTTGTGCACCGTGCTCTACACGTAATACCTGTTCCAGTCTTAAATCGCACAACACGTCACGCAAAAGCAATAATTTTGATATTCCATCCAAAATTCCACACGACTCCCACTATACCGTTCACTTAAATGCACTTTGTACTACTTTGTGAACTCGTAATTAGCATTTTTCTGCGATTTTACAGTACTTTTGTCGGAGCTGCTTTCAATGAGATGTTACTAGTTAAAACCCTCAGCCCCGACCAACCTAGACCACACCAAACGCTTTGTTCCCAGCATAGATTGGTGTGAGCCTGCATTATTCGGATTGGCTGATATCACAAACAGCAAATCAGGTTGCACTATTATCTTGCGCTAACCCGCACTTTACTTCAATGACCAATCATAGAAAAACATTTCTTTCTATGGCAATTGCTAAATAAATAAATTTAGAAAAGTATCAAATATAAATAAGAATAATCTTCACAAAGATTTAAAGTCACTTAGTCTTCTACAGGGTTATTACAAATGATTGAAGCGATTTCACAGCTCTACAATAACTTTATTATTTGAGGTATTTTCACAATGCTTTGCACACACATACAAAAACTCAAAAAGTTTTTTTAGGCATTCAAAAATGTTCGATATGTGCCCCTTTAGTGATTCGGCAGACATCAGGCCGATAATCAAGTTCCTCCCACACTCGGCGCAGCATGTCCCCATCAATGAGTTCAAAAGCTTCGTTGATGCGAGCTCGCAGTTCTGGCACATTTCTTGGTAGAGGAGGTTTAAACACTGAATCTTTCACATAACCCCAAAGAAAGAAATCACATAACCCCAAAGAAAGAAATCACATGGGGTTAAGTCGGGAGAGCGTGGAGGCCATGACATGAATTGCTGATCATGATCTCCACCACGACCGATACATCAGTTTTCCAATCTCCTGTTTAAGAAATGCCGAACATCATGATGGAAGTGCGTTGGAGCACCATCCTGTTGAAAGATGAAGTTGGCACTGTTGGTCTCCAGCTGTGGCATGAGCCAATTTTCCAGCATTTCCAGATACATGTGTCCTGTAATGTTTTTTTTGCAGAAGAAAAAGGGGCCGTAAACTTTAAACCGTGAGATTGCACAAAACACGTTAACTTTTGGCGAATTGTGGATTTGCTGCACGAATGCGTGAGGATTCTCTACCGCCAGATTCGCACATTGTGTCTGTTCACTTCACCATTAAGAAAAAATGCTGCTTCATCACTGAAAACAAGTTTCGCACTGAACGCATCCTCTTCCATGAGCTGTTGCAACCGTGCCGAAAATTCAAACCGTTTGATTTTGTCATCGGGTGTCAGGACTTGTAGCAATTGTAAACGGTAAGGCATCTGCTTTAGCCTTTTCCGTAAGATTTTCCAAACCGCGTGAAACTTGCCCGCACGCGTTCAACTGTTTCTTCGCTCACTGCAGGCCAACCCATTGACTTCCCCTTACAGAGGTATCCAGAAGCTTTAAACTGCGCATACCATCGCCGAATGGAGTTAGCAGTTGGTGGATCTTTGTTGAAATTCGTTCTGAAGTGTCGTTGCACTGTTATGACTAACTGATGTGAGTGCATTTCAAGCACGACATACGCTTTCTCGGCTTCTGTCGCCATTTTGTCTCACTGCGCTCTCGAGCACGCTGGCGGCAGAAACCTCAAGTGCGGCTTCAGCTGAACAAACCTTTATGAGTTTTTCTATGTATCTGTAGTGTGTCGTGAACATATGTCAATGAATGGAGCAACAGTGAATTTATGAAATCGCTTCAATCATTTGTAATAGCCCTGTACAAAAAGGTGTGCATTATTCAGGAACACACATTTTCAATAACTTGCCAGCAGCCATAAAAAGCTTAACAACCAATGAAATTCAGTTTAAGAGAAGCCTAAAGGATTTATTGGTGGCCAACTCCTTCTACTCCATTGATGAATTTCTTAGTAAAACCAACTGATTTGTATATAAGTACAACATAACTTCTGCACAATTTCAGTGCAGTAATGTGTTCATTGAAAATTTGTGTGTCTGTGTGTGTGTGTGTGTGTAAGTATAATCTAACTTCTGCACCATTTCAGTGCAGTAATGTGTTCATTGTAAATAAGTATTACAGTAGTTGTATTACATGTTTATTACGTTATAAATAAATAAAAAACTTTTTTATTTTAAATTCAGTGCATTAGTATTTGTAAAATGACTCTTAGTGTTCATTAAAAAATGACGATCATTCCACTTGGGACCTGTGGAATGGTACATTAGCTTATTTGTTTTAGTTGTAAATATTTGTCATGTATTGTTGTTTCTCTGACATGTTCCACATCCTGGAGGACCTCCTCACTACAGATCAATTGGAATGAAAGTAAATCTAATCTAATCTAATGTAAACATTTGTCATGTATTGTTGTTTTTCTGATGTGTTCCACATCCTGGAGGACCTCCTCACTATGGATCAATTGGAATGAAAGTAAATCTAATCTGACAAATATGGATGCTGCCATAGGTTACTTAATATGGTAATAATAATAGTAATTTTATTGTCATTTGGCCATTACAGCATTAGACAACATCAGGCATATAACACAACATAACTGATAATTCAAAGAAAACAAGAGGGTTACATTTGAAATAATCATTTATGTCATAGAATGGGTGAGCAACTAGCCACTCACACAGTTTTTTTTTTTTTAATGCTTGTTCAGGTAGTTCTTCTACATATTGTGGAAGCTTATTAAATAATTTGTGCCCCATCAGTTCATAGCTGTTAAGTGACTTTGACAGTCTGTGGTAAGGAGTATAAATGAATCTGCTCCTTCTGTGTTGTAGAAATGTATATTTTCTCTACATTTTTCTTCCAGTAACTTCTTTTTTGCATGGAGTAAATTATAGTAAGTATATATGTTTATTACAGTCATGACTTTTTGTTCACAGAACAATGGTTTGTAGTGTGTTTTATATGGAGAACCAGTAATTATCCTAATGTTTTTTTTTTTTTTAGTATTAGGATGTCATGCACTGGACTTGAATTCCTCCATAAAATAATACCATATGTTAGGGTGCTTTGGAAACATGCAAAATACAACGTTCTAACATAATTTTGAGGTACACAGTCCATAGGTTGCCATAGCAATTACATCATTCTAGACAATTTACCACTAATATATTGTACATGTTGACCCCAGGATAATTTTCATCTGTATGTACCCCTAAAAACTTAACACAACTACGATCGTCTGATGGAGGCTTGTCTTTTAGAATAAAAACCATCTGCTGCATTTTGTTATCATTCAGTAGGAAGTAATTTGCTTTAAACTGATAGGATGCTTGCAACACAAGCTTTGAGGGTACTGAAATCATTAATACAATGAAGTAAAGTTCTATCATCTACATACAGTACTGTCATGGACTCGATGAATGATGGCAGATTATGAAACATTATTAGGAACGGAAAATGGCCGAGTACAGATCCCTGTGGTACACCTGTTTTAACTAATTCAATACTGGACTTTTCTTTACCTACACAAACAGCTTGCTTGGGATCCTATGGTATGATTTTCATGGTTTAAGGCTGTTACCTCCAATGCCGTAGTACTCCATTTATTCTAGGAGTATTTTATGCTCTACACAGTCAAAAGCCTTACTTAGCTCACAAAAGGTGACTTGAGCAAATCCTTTATCCTCAAACACTTGATGTAAATGTTTGACTACTGACTCTATAACATCAACAGTCGACAAGTTTTTCCTAATACCATACTGTGATACGCTAATTATTCCTGCATTTTTTAAGTACATATTTCACATTGAAATACTTTAGAGAGAGCTGGGACTATGGAAATTGGTCTGTAATTTGAAGGTGAGTTAATATCTCCTTGTTTGTACATTGGGACTACCCTAGAAACTTTTCGCTCATCAGGAAAATATCCCTCAGATATACGCATATTTATGCAGCATGTTAAAGGATACACAATACAATCTATTACTTACTTAGAATGTTACAAAAAATGTCATATAAGTCTACACTCTCAGATGATGTCAGATGTTTAACTATTTTGAGGGCAAGACTAGGTGGGACCTCAGGGAAGGTAAACATACTTGTATTTACTTGTGCTTTACAGACATTTTTTGAAATAATCTCAGATGAGCTACTAACAGGTTTGGTCATAGGATTTCCTACTTCTTGTACTGATTTAATAAAGAAATCTTTGAATTTCTGAGGGCAAATACTGATTTTCCTATTTATTTCATCTTTAGTAACACTATTTATGCAGCTTTACATCAATTCATAGAATTCTCAATACTGCTGAAGTTGTGTGCTCTTTTGGCTTCCACAATGGCTTTTTTGTACTTATTCCTACAGTGAACATAGGATGATCTGGCATGGTTAGTCTTCAGATTTTTATATATACTGTGCAACAACATAACTGGGTTTTGCAGATTTGTTAGTATACCATGGGTTTTCTTTGTTTATACCCTTGCCTTTGGAACCTTTGTCAATTATTTTGCATTTCTTTATCATTATGCAGTCATTAAATTTCGTGTCAAAATGGTTTGAAAAACCTTTCAAATATTAGTTTGCTGACAGATCTTTACATAGACTATTATTTGTGTCACCAGACCATTGGCCAAACCAGTTTCTGTTAGTAAGGGACTTACAAAACCTGTCAATTTTATCATATGTGACTGACCTAGTAATTACCATTTTTGGGACAGACTTATCAATGTTACTCTTATCAGCACAGAACCCACTTATGTAATTTAAAGATACAGAATCATGATCTCAGAATGGGAATACTGTCACATCACATGATTCTTCTGTAGTATTGAAACTAACAAAGATATTGTCAACACATGCTTCATCTCTTGTGGGTCTATTATTGATAAAGTACAGTTTGTACTCTCTTAGAAGATTTTTTATCTCAGTGACACTATTCTTTGGCTGTTGTTACATCAAAATCTGCATTCATATCTCCACCTATTACAATGTCATAACGTAATCATTCTGTCTTTCTAAGTAGATCTAACAGAATGTCCAGTTTTTCTAAAAATACACTAATGTTATCCTTAGGTGATCTGTATAAGGCTATTATCACTAACATAAAACTGTCACCAACTATACCAGTAGCTTCAAAATTCTGTTCATCACACAAATAGTCTATATCCAATTTATTCATGGAGTGGCTCAGTGGCTGGTTAGTGTACAATGGCACATCACCCATTTTATGCCTTTTTCTACAGTAACCATTTACTATTTTATAGTTATCAAATTTGATAGCTGTAAGTTCACTATTTGTTGCCCAGTGTTCACTCAGACAAAAAATATCGCATTTGCTCTCTAGTCAAAAATTATTTACAATAAATTCTTGGCCTTTTACTCCTTGATTATTCAAGTAGCAAATTTTAAGATCAGAATTGTTATTGTCTTTAGAATGAACACTTTTGTTAGGAGTTATAATATTTTTTACACTACCTATTTTATGTGCTTCTTTATCTTGCTGTGTTCCACTAAAAAATCATGTAGGCTGAAAGGAGGCACTGTTTACCACTTACCCACAATACTTGATACTGCTTCTTCTGCTGTAGTTCTCTTCCATCCTTTTGGCAGGTATGTGGTTATTGTTGCTGGTGTAACTTCTGCTGCAGTTTGTGGAGGTGCTTCTATAACTGATACATTTCCTACTACTGCTTCTGATGATGCCAATGGTACAATGATGGTTCCCATTCTGATGCTGATATAGGCCTAATTTCTTCTAGAGATGTAGCCACAGATGTTTCTTCTTATGTGCTGTTGGTGTATTCTCAATTTCTTTGTCATTGGCAATGAACCTACGGCAGGTGGTGCAAGTTTTTTGTGCATGTCTACCCCTAGCACTTTTATTGCTTGAAGAATTTCTTTGGCCAGAGCTTTCTTGCCTAGCTGATTTCTATGCAGTCCATGTCTTGTAAAATGCTCTCTGTCAGAGCTGGTTGCCTCAATGAAGATTGTGTGCAAAAAAACTGCTGCAGATCTTTCTGAGTTTTCGGTCTGTTGCAATGATCTCACTATTTACACATGAGTTTTCAATTAAGTCGTGTGAGTGAGGAATGCTTACAAAAAATACTTTCGCTTGTGACATTTTTCCTAATGCTTCTTTCAGTGCTTTTACAGTAAGGCTACTCTCATTTTTATACACATCATTATCTCCCCCCAATTACAACACAGTTCACACCATCTTTTACTGCAGTTTCACAATTTTGTAGCACTTCTTCTAAAGGAGCTCCAGGTTTTGTTATTCCAATAACTTTATAGTCTGACTCGATAGCTATTCTCTTACCATGACTCATTGATAGAATGTAAATTTCTTCTTTTTCCTTCACTATTTGTTTTTCTGTCTTTCATTTCTTGTTATCATGTACTGTGTTAACACCATGTTTATGTTTAAAAGGACATAACAGTAACGAGCTGCCACAGGCACTTTTTTGATCAATAGAAGTATATGATCAGTTTCCTGTGGTAATGGATTTTTTTTTCCCATGTATTTTGACCATCTGAATTTAATGCCTTGTATCTGTTCATTAGTGGAACATGATTAATGTTCATATTTAACATGAAGGGGGGGGGCATTTCTTAGGCCTAATTAACACACACTCCTGTTCACAGCTTTGCATCTCTGCTAGTATATCCACATACTGAAGGAAACTTTTCAGCATTTCAGTATATCGTCTGACTTGAATTAAGTTGTTTCGTAGTTCTTCACTCACACTTATTTTAAGTCTTGCATTAGACATTTCTAAGACAGCTTCAGGACTGTTGCTCTCAGTTCCGCAATCACATGAATTTTTACTAAGATTTGCTTCCATGAAGCAACATGAATGATACCATTTATGTGTCGCTACAAATGTTCTGACACATTTTATCCCTTTTCTTCACATAGTAGACAATTTAATGATGGTAATTTATTGATATTTACTGAGCAATTTACAAGTATGTCCATACGCACCACCATCTAGGACAGATGGGAGGTACATGTCAGCATTTCGGGTTGATGCTTGACTGGAGGGGATTGTAACAGGGAAGCCAGTAAAGTGTCAGATGAGAATCTCCCATGGAGTTATAGATTACATAGTGAAGACAAGAAAAATCATGCAACAGTGGAAAAAGATCTGTGCCCTTCAGGAGAATTAGAAATGGTGTATTTTGTGGTAGATAGGATGAAGGGATAATGGGAGTTGCAGAAAATCAGAGCTGGGAAAATTTGATAAGTAATAGGCAAACGGAGAAAACCCCAGAAATCACACTTCAAATTCTGACTAACAATCAGTTTTATATTCTATTGATAAAGAAGCTACATCACTATGGAACTGGAGCAACTGCTCTTGAAATTATACAGTCATTTCTGCAGAACAGAAAACAAGCAGTGGAAGTGTCACACAATCAAGGGAAACAGCTATCATAACTACAAGATATAAAACATGGGTTGCCACAGGATAGTATTCTAGGACCCCTCCTTTTGTTTATATATGTAAATGATTTACCTTGTAACGTAGACAGTAAACTGATACTCTTCACAGCCGGCCGGAGTGGCCGAGTGGTTAAAGGCGCTACAGTCTGGAACCGCACGACCGCTACGGTCGCAGGTTCGAATCCTGCCTCGGGCATGGATGTATGTGATGTCCTTAGGTTCATTAGGTTTAAGTAGTTCTAAGTTCTGGGGGACTTATGACCACAGCAGTTGAGTCCCATAGTGCTCAGAGCCATTTGAACCATTTGATACTCTTCACAGAAGGCACATTAAGCATAACTGTGAGACCGAGCTTACAGGAGTAAAAGTTTGAAGTGAATGCGTTAATTCTCAATTATGAGAAAACTAATGCAACACCAAAAGAAAAGCAAGGAAAATGACAAATTTGCAAGAGCTAGATGTAAGAGTAGTTGAAAGTGCTAAATTTTTAGGGATCACCGTGGACAGTTGTTTAGAATGGAAATATCATATTTCCAATATAATCAATAAACTTAGCAATGCTGTTTTTGCTCTGAGACAAATTAAGCCACTTGGCAGAGACAATTTAAATATTCAAATTACAAAAGGAAGCAATTAGAATAATAGGAACCAAAAGAACAAGAGATAGTTGCAAGCCTCTTTTCAAAATATTTAAGATTCTAACCTTCTACAGCTTGTACATATATAAAATTCTGCTCCTTGCTTGGGATCATAAAGATAAATTCAACAAAAATGAAGATGTACACCACCACCACCACACCAGAAACACCAAGAAATTAAGAATTTCACAGCATAACACAAATCAGTATGAGAGAAGCAGTGGTTATATGGCAGTAAAGTTGTACAACTCTTTACCACCACACATCACTAATGCCAAATCGAAGAATAGGTTTAAACAGTCAATCAAACAACTGCTATTAGAAACCCCTTTATATTCAATCAGAGAATTTCTTTCAAATGAAAATAACTGAAGCAACCAGGCATAGTACACTAGAAAATTGTTCACAGGTATAGAGGAAAAGAAAAACTAAAATGTGTTAACCTCTCAACAGTACTGTTTTATCTAAATATTTTGTTTTCTACAGTATTATTGCTGTTAATTTTTTTTATAAATGTAAACAAAATGGGATCTAGAATATGTATGTGCTGTATGACTGTATTATACCCTATATTTAAAATGATGGACCAATAGTATAGAATTATTGCAATTCAATGTTCTGTAATTTAGGTACATAGATTATGTATGCCTTATAAAATCCATTCACTTCACAGTATCTAAAATTTTGTAACTATGATGTAAATTTCCAGAAATGTTGTGGCTAAAATTTATTAGTTATCTTAGCAAAACTATAGTTAGAATCAGTAAAAGTAATGTATTTTATTGGGAAACTGACAAAGCAAATATGTACTTGGAGTTACTCCATAGATGTACATCATAAGCTGCTAAATAAATAAAGAAAGAAAGAAACATGTTACCTAATATAGGAAAAGAGCCTCAACATGTTTTTGAGCAAAGTAGAGTGCAACAGACTCATATGAATAAATTTAAATCTAGACCATTAGAAAAGTCAGGTATAAAGTCCTGCTGGTAGGTAAGTCACCAGAGGGGTGTAGACCAAATCAAACGTTACAAGAAAATTTAGGTGTAAACGGCATGTCACAAGCGTTGTAAAACCTACTGCCAAGTTTAGCTATGAGTCAAGGAATGCATGAGCCTGGTGCAGAGATTTTGATGGATTGGATCAGGTACTTATAGTAGGAGTGGCAGAAAACAGCCTGTCTAGCAACTTAGAGTATTGCATTAACAGTGACATGGGGGAAATAGGAGCAGCAATAGCACACACTCATGTGAAGTTTGTGGAGGTTTTGCAGTGCCATGACCAGCTCTGGGTTAACACAGCTGTTAACCACATAATCAAAAAGTTGAGCAGACTGCTTTTGACAGAAATAAAGTCTCATACCAGTGTCATACCTGTTGCTGCATGTGAGAGATAAGGATACACAGATCATGGCCTGCAGCTGAGTAGGAGAAGGAAGGACAGATTAACTAAGCACATTGTAGAAAGTGTAAGGTGAATCACAGACACATAAGACAATATGCATGTGATTACTGAAGTCAGAGAGGAATATTTTTTTAGGTTAGAGTCGGGCTACAGACAGACAGTACTGCAAGAAATTAGGTAGGAACATAACCGTAATACATGTGACAGTGTCCAGAAAATAAAATCAATTTGTTTCATCAAAACACTAGGCAGTTGGGAACAAGAGGGATAAGCTTCTTATACACATAGAAGATGTGGAAAATTATGAAGAGATAGATGTTCTGTACAGCTGTGAATACCGGTTAACCACAAGGATGAAGAAGTTAAATATCAGCAATTATAGACTTACAGTACTTTTGTGTAGAGTTGCATGGGAAAAGGAGGGGCTGTAACATACGTCATAGTTGCATGTAAAGTCGATAATACTGAGACAATTAGTTTTCTTGTAGATCATAGCCTGGAACAATGTGCTTGTTAGTTGTCACTTCCCTGGTAATTGTAACAGTGTACAGATCGTATTTAGGAAACTTCCAGCAATTCATGATAGATCTATATGCATTAATGAGCTCCCTGTCAGACAAGAAGAAACAGTTGAGAGGTTTCTTACAAAAACTGGACAAGTTCAAAATTGTCATTTTTTTAGGAATTAAAAAAAGCTTTCCACCATTTCAACTGAAGCAAGAAAAGTGTCCAAACGATATTCATTATATGTTTAAATAGGGACACTTTTCTCATTAATGTGCTTTTTTAAGTGAACAATCTATAGTTAATTCTTAAAGAGAAATGTTTTTTTTGGACTTCTCTGGTATTTATAGAAAATCAAGAAAAGAAAAAGTGCTAATATTTTTCACTGGAGTAATTTATTGTATTTTCAAAATTCTGCCTGGAAGTGTGTAACAATGAACACAAGACAATATTGGTTTTATTACAACAAACTGAAAACAGTGGTTTATTTATTCCTACTGTTCCCATTATTGTTTGTTACAGATCCTCACAGCCATCAGTGTTATCATCACCTCCTCATCCTCTTTATAATTGTCATCTGTGATGCCATAAAGTGGATCCTTGTAGAAGGTTGTGTTCCCTTCTTCCACGAACTACATCAGATTACAAAGATGTTTGGCTTTAGTTAGCTGAATAACTGACTGTCTTCATGCTACTGATGTAGATCCAAAGCAGTATACTATGTAGTAGGACTTCTCTTAACAATGATATGCATATTCCCTGAGCCCAAGTAAGAGTTTCAGTTGAAGCTTAGGAGTTTTCAAACAGAATGCACATAGCATGTTTAATATCTACAAAATGATCGTTTTTCATGAATGGAAGCACTTCAGTAATTTTCCTGACCCAAGTTTCAGATATTTCTGCAGTCTTTATCTTCTGCTTCTTATGCCCTATCAATGAGAAGTCTTCAACATTTGATTAATAGCTGTGTCCTCACACTGGAAACAAATATTTCATCCTTTTGTAGACCTTTAGGTGGTGCGCGTGTCTTTAGAAGCTCTGAACCATAATAAATTTTCTTTTTGCCCAGGATGCACGTCGCTAATGGTTACAAGCTCATCTCTTTGATTTTCTAATGCAATGTTATTTGTTGTTGTTGTTGTTGTGGTCTTCAGTCCTGAGACTGGTTTGATGCAGCTCTCCATGCTACTCTATCCTGTGCAAGCTTCTTCATCTCCCAATACCTACTGCAACCTACATCCATCTGAATCTGCTTGGTGTATTCATCTTTTGGTCTCCCTCTACGATTTTTACCCTCCATGCTGCCCTCCAATGGTAAATTTGTGATCCCTTGATGCCTCTTATCAAGTTGTGCCACAAACTTCTCTTCTCCCCAATCCTATTCAATAATTCCTCATTAGTTATGTGATCTACCCATCTAATCTTCAGCATTCTTCTGTAGCACCACATTTCGAAAGTTTCTATTCTCTTCTTGTCCAAACTATTTATCGTCCATGTTTCACTTCCATACATGGCTACACTCCATACAAATACTTTCAGAAATGACTTCCTGACACTTAAATCTATACTCGATGTTAACAAATTTCTCTTCCTCAGAAACGCTTTCCTTGCCATTGCCAGTCTACATTTTATATCCTCTCTACTTCTACCATCATCAGTTATTTTGCTCCCCAAATAGCAAAATTCCTTTACTATTTTAAGTGTCTCATTTCTTAATCTAATAACCTCAGCATCACCCGACTTAATTCGACTACATTCCATTATCCTCGTTTTGCTTTTGTTGATTTTGGGGGATAGTTGAAAACCATGGAAGTGACTTCATTAAGACCTTTATTTCCTTCATGTTCAAAATAGTGGGAAACTGAAACTGAGTCATCTCACCAGAATATGAATCCCAAAACACTGTACCATAATATTCTATCATAGTAAATGATATTTTTCTGCAAGGGGGGTAGAGGCAAATTTTGCATGTAGTCAAATGAAATACTGTTAATCAGCTCTTGTTTTACTGTCAGAAATTGTTTTCTTTCGTACTTACAAAATCTTCTGCCCTCTTCAAGTACAATGTCTTTTGTGCTACTTATTGACTCTTTTATTTTTCTGTCCAATGAATCACATGTTGTTGTTGTTGTTGTTGTTGTTGTTGTCCTCAGTCCTGAGACTGGTTCGATGCAGCTCTCCATGCTACACTATCCTGTGCAAGCTTCTTCATCTCTCAGTACTTACTGCAGCCTACATCCTACTGAATCTGTTTAGTTTATTCATCTCTTGGGTTCCCTCTACAATTTTTACCCTCAACGCTGCCCTCCAATACTAAATTGGTGGTCCCTTGATGCCTCAGAATATGCCCTACCAACTGACCCCTTCTTCTAGTGAAGTTGTGCCACAAATTTCTCTTCTCTCCAGTTCTATTCAATACCTCCTCATGAGTTATGTGATCTACCCATCTAATCTTCAGCATTCTTCTGTAGCACCACATTTTCAAAGCTTCTATTCTCTTCTTGTCTAAACTATTTATTGTCTACGTTTCACTTCCATACATGGCTACACTCCATACAAATACTTTGAGAAACGACTTCCTGACACTTAAATCTATACTCGATGTTAACAAATTTTTCTTCTTCAGAAACGCTTTCCTTGCCATTGCCAGTCTACATTTTATATCCTCTCTACTTCGACCATCATCAGTTATTTTGCTCCCCAAATAACAAAACTCATTTACTACTTTAAGCGTCTCATTTCCTAATCTAATTCCCACTGCATCACCCGATTTAATTTGACTACATTCCATTATCCTCGTTTTGCTTTGGTTGATGTTCATCCTATATCTTCCTTTCAACACATTATCCATTCCGTTCTAGTGCTCTTCCAAGTCCTTTGCTGTCTCTGACAGAACTACAATGTCATCGGCAAACCTCAAAATTTTTATTTCTTCTCCATGGATTTTAATTCCTACTCTGAATTTTTCTTTTGTTTCCTTTACTGCTTGCTCAATATACAGATTGAATAACATCGGGGAAAGTCTACAAGCCTGTCTCACTCCCTTCCCAACCACTGCTTCCCTTTCATGTCCCTCAACTCTTATAACTGTCATCTGGTTTCTGTACAAATTGTAAATAGCCTTTTGCTCCCTGTATTTTACCCCTGCCACCATCAGCATTTGAAAGAGAGTATTCCAGTCAACATTGTCCAAAGATATCTCTAAGTCTACAAATGCTACAAATGTAGGTTTGCCTTTTCTTAATCTGTTTTCTAAGATAAGTCGTAGGGTCAGTTTTGCCTCACGTGTTCCAACATTTCTACGAAATCCAAAGTGATCTTCCCTGGGTCCATTCTGACGAGTTTTTCCATTCATTTGCAGCCATGGCTTATTAAACTGATTATTCGGTAATTTTCACATCTGTCAACACCTGCTTCCTTTGGGATTGGAATTATTCCATTCTTCTTGAAGTCTGAGCGTATTTCGCCTGTCACATACATCTTGCTCACTAGCTGGTAGAGCTTTGTTAGGCCTGGCTCTCCCAAGGCTGTCAGTAGTTCTAATGAAATGTTGTCTACTCCCGGGGCCTTATTCTGACTTAGGTCTTTCAGTGCTCTGTCAGACTCTTCACGCAGTATCATATCTCCTATTTCATCTTCATCTACATTCTCTTCCATTTCTATAATATTGTCCTCAAGAACATCAACCTTGTACAGACCCTCTATATGTTCCTTCCACCTTTCTGCTTTCCCTTCTTTGCTTTGAAGTGGATTTCCATCTGAGCTCTTGATATTCATGCAAGTGGCTCTCTTTTCTCCCAAGGTCTCTTTAATTTTTCTGTAGGCAGTATCTATCTTACCCCTAGTGATATGCGTCTCTACATCCTTGCATTTGTTCTCTAGCCACTCCTGCTTAGCCATTTTGCACTTTCTGTCGATCTCATTTTTGAGACGTTTGTATTCCTTTTTGCTTGCTTCATTTACTGCATTTTTGTATTTTCTCCTTTCATCAATTAAATTCAATATCTCTTCTGTTACCCAAGGATTTCTATTAGCCCACATCTATTTACCTACTTGATCATCTGCTACCTTCACTATTTCATCTCTCAAAGCTACCCATTCGTCTTCTACTGTATTTCTTTCCCCCATTCTTGTCAATTGTTCCCTAATGCTCTCTCTGAAGCTCTCTACAACATCTGGTTCTTTCAGTTTATCTAGATCCCATCTCCTCAAATTCCTACCTTTTTGCAGTTTCATCAGTTTTAATCCACAGTTCATAATCAATAGATGGTGGTCAGAGTCCATATCTGCCCCTGGAAATGTCTTACAATTTAAAACCTGGTTCCTAAATCTCTGTCTTATCATTATATAGTCTATCTGAAACCTTCTAGTATATCCAGGCTTCTTCCATATATACAACCTTCTTTCATGATTCTTGAACCAAGTGTTAGCTATGATTAAGTTATACTCTGTGCAAAATTCTACCAGGCGGTTTCCTCTTTCATTTCTTCCCCCCCAACCCATATTCACCTACTACGTTTCCTTCTCTTCCTTTTCCTACTATCGAATTCCAGTCATCCATGACTATTAAATTTTCGTTTCCCTTCACTATCTGAATAATTTCTTTTATCTCATCATACATTTCATCAATCTCTTCATCATCTGCAGAGCTAGTTGGCATATAAACTTGTACTACTGTGGTAAGCGTGGGCTTTGCATCTATCTTGGCCACAATAATGCATTCACTTTGCTGTTTGTAGTAGCTTACCTGTATTCCTATTTTCCTATTCATTGTTAAACCTACTCCTGCATTACCCCTAATTGATTTTGGATTTATAACCCTATAGTCACCTACCTGCCCGATTACGATATCTGACATTCCATGCTCTGATCCATAGAACGCCAGTTTTCTTTCTCCTGATAACAACATCCTTCTGACTAGTCCCCACCTGGAAATCCAAAAGGGGGACCATTTTACCTCCAGAATATTTTACCCAAGAGGACACCATTATCATTTAGCCGTACAGTAAAGCCTCATGCCTTCGGGAAAAATTACGGCTGTAATTTTCCGTTGCTTTCAGCTGTTCACAGTATCAGCACAGCAAGGTCATTTTGGTTAGTGTTACTAGGCCAGATCAGTCCATCACCCAGACTGCTGCCGTTGGGGTTGCACCCATGGTACAGCTATCTGTATCGCTGAGGCACGCAAGCCTCCCCACCAATGGCAAGGTCCATGGTTCATGGGGGGAAGATGAATCACATATAGTACATATATCAGATCTGGGATATACAAACTTGTGTATTAAGTTTTATACACTTTCCAGTAGCTTTTATAATGAATACATGAAATATATTCACATTTGCAAATATGGACAACCGTCAGCAATATAATGGAATGAAAACAATGAAAATTTGTGCCAGATAGTTACTTGAACCCAGGTGTGTTGCTTATCACAAACAGTCACCTTACCGTTAGGCTAGCCAAGTGTAACTCACTGCCAAACCCAGACCTCCATACGTCATCAACCATGGCCTACAACCTGTACCTGTTCATTCATTATGTATATTCCCATACAGGGAAGACATTTTAATTGAATGTTGCTTGCCCAGTGTGGACAAATACAATATTGCAGAGCTTGTGATGCTCAGGAGCATGTCAGAAGGAACTTTGCTTCATACTTCTCAATAAAATGGGCACTGCATTATTGTTTTTATAAGGAATATTGATACAGTACTTGTGTGAAAATTTTAGATGTGTATTGTCTATAGTCAAATTTTTTGGCAGGTGTTTTGGATTTGTGTCATCATGCAGAGAGTAGTGTGATTGCATTGCTTTAAAGGATAATGTATGACATTCAGTCTTGTGAAAAACTGACTCTGATATTGTTTTTTGGTATGTTTTTATGGGAGCCTCTTTTATCTTTTGGAGACTGCCCATACCCTACAATACTATTCTGGATACTGTACAGTCTGTACTTTGTTATTCCATGAAAGCTAGGGAATGCTATTTTACAAACTGGAATACCTCTACCTTCAGTTCTAAGCTTGTAATAAAGTAAAGCTACTACATGCGCAAACAACCCGGTGGCTGACGGGAATGACCATAAAGGCATTTCCCATTTACAATCGCTCCCATCAGCCACCACACTGAGTGTCAACTTTGCTTGCACGAACAGTACATGACTACTATATCCTCCTTTGTCTGCAATCCTGGGCTGCTTCCTCTGAATGTGGTGCATAGTAAGCAGTCCGACATGATGACAATAGGAAACCTACAAATTGAGGACTTATCTAGTTTCTGTACAAAAACACAGGTATTAGTCAGATTTTTATAGAAGAGCAGACATTTCAAATGTTTCTTTGGACCTCTATGGCTTTTGCAGAAATCAGTTCCACCATGAAACAAATATGGTGACAGAAGAACATGATGGTATTAAATCAAAATATCCATTTTTTTATGTGTATGATCTTTGTAACAGACCCGTCAGTTGGTAGTTTGTGGAGATTTCATTACATATTTCTTCAAAGATATGGGCTGGAAAAATGAACTGGATCATTATTCCAGTATTTCAATGTAATTTCAGTAATCAGTGCTCAGGCTGGAACAAATAACATGTACATAATTGTTTATGGATTATCTGATTGTAATGTACAGTCAATGGAAATAAATGATATAGGACTGTAAATCTCTGAGGGAGGATGATACAAAGCAAGTAGGCTTGTTAATAAGAAAGGGATGTAATATTTTAAATGTAAGTTGAAAGAGGAGGCAAGGAGTGGGGTGTATGTAGAAAAGTATAGTAATGTCTTATTCAATTTGTTCCATACCAAAATTCCTCGGTGGCTCAGATGGATAGAGCGTCTGCCATGTAAGCAGGAGATCCCAGGTTCGAGTCCCGGTTGGGGCACACATTTTCATCTGTTCCCGTTGACGTATGTCAATGCCTGTAAGCAGCTAAGGGTGTTCATTTCATTGTAATATCATTCTAACGAGCTGCATGGTCACCGATGGTATCTGTTCTTTCAGACATGTCTGAAAGAACAGATATCATCTTAGTAAATATCTTAAGGAAAGTCAATCAAATGTCAAGAAGTACCTATGTCCTGACAAAAATTAAAATTGCAGATAATAAGATTAAAGCTCTACGGGTTACTATCAAATGGGAGGCAGAACACCCAGTCAATGTACAACATACAACAACAATTAAACTAAATGACAATGTTGTCACTAATAATTCACAAGTTGTGAGTAGTTTTAACAATATCTTTCTAAATGTAGCAACAAAAACAGGATTAAATGGATCAGTTGAAACAGCACAAGAATATATTAAAAAATGTTATATCACAAAACATTAAGCAAATAGGAGTACCAACATCCTTCACTGAAATCAACAAAACTTTAAAAAATCTAAAGAACAAAAGCTCATATGATGTTATGGGGTTTCGAACAGAAGTTTGAAAAGTTGGTCTAATTTAAGACATAATGTCTTTAGTGATAAATGTCTATGTAAACCATAAAAATGAAGAAAATTTTTCCTGACAGATTAGAATATGCAAAAGATAAACATCTTCATAAGAATCATCTAATTTCCTTATTGACATCTTTTTCCAAAACATTCAAAAGCCAATGTATCCAAGAGTAGGATCACATTTAAGTAAAAACAATTTACTTAGCACCTACATCACAGTTTGGATTCAAGAAGGCTTGCTTGACAGAGAATGGTATTTATACATTCACTCATCAGATAATACAAGCCTTAAATAATAAAGGTATTTTTGTGATCTTTCCAAGGGGTTTGACTGTGTAGATCATATTAAGCTCTTAGAAAAACTCAAATAATATGGAACTGATGGCTTTACACACAACTTAACAAACAGAATGCAGAACCTTGAGTTATTGATGCAAACAATATTATAAGAGCAGAACATTATATTGACTGGAAAGAAAGCACAAAAGGAGTCTGACAGGGTTCAATTTTGGGTCCAGTCCTATTCCTTATGTATGTATGAATGACCTTCCGCTTAACATTTAACAAGAAAAAATTGGCACTTTTTGCAGACAATACTAGTGTTATAATAAATACCTTTAGAGAGAAAGCCATAAAAGAGGTTGTTAATGATGGTTTTTAAAGAATTACTAAATGGTTCTCTGAAAACTGGCACTCCCTAAATTCTGAGTGAACACACTATGTTCAGTTCTGTACAACAAAGGAGTCATAATAACAGCTGACACAGCACATGTACAGGAGTCAGCAAATTGGTTATTTTTGGGTGTACATTTTAATTAAAACTTGAACTAGAAGAAACGTATTACTAAGCTTCTCAAACAGTCGAGATCAACTACTTCTTCTCTTCATATAACTGATCATCTTGGAAACATGTAAATCAACATCCTGATTTATTTTGCGTAAGTACACTTGTAACATCATGATAACTCACGATGTAGAAAGAAAGTACTGATTATAGGAAAGTGAGCAGTACAAATAATATGTGTTTGTCACCTGTGATCATGATTTAGGTACCTTTTCGAGGAACTGGGCATTTAAACTGCACTGTCGCATACATATAAATACTAGTGAAATTTGTCATAAATAATCCATCACAATTTGAGATCAACAGTGATGCCCTTGCCTACGTCTACATCTACATTTATACTCTGCAAGCCACCCAATGGCGTGTGGCGCAGGGCACTTTATGTACCACTGTCATTACCTCCCTTTCCTGTTCCAGTCGCGTATGGTTCGCGGGAAGAATGACTGCCGGAAAGCCTCCGTGCATGCTCAAATCGCTCAAATTTTACATTCGTGATCTCCTCGGGAGGTATAAGTAGAGGGAAGCAATATATTTGATACCTCATCCAGAAACGTACCCTCTCCAAACCTGGACAGCAAGCTACACTGCGATGCAGACAGCCTCTCTTGCAGAGTCTGCCACTTGAGTTTGCTAAACATCTCTGTAATGCTATCACACTTACCAAATAACCCTGTGATGAAACATGCCGCTCTTCTTTGGATCTTCTCAATCTTCTCTGTCAACCCGACCTTGTACGGATCCCACACTGATGAGCAATACTCAAGTATAGGTCGAACGAGTGTTTTGTAAGCCACCTCCTTTGTTGAAGGACTACATTTTCTAAGGACTCTACCAATGAATCTCAACCTGGCACCCGCCTCACCAACAATTAATTTTATATGATCATTCCACTTCAAATCGTTCTGTATGCATACTCCCAGATATTTTACAGAAGTAACTGCTACCAGTGTTTGTTCTACTATCATATAATCATACAATAAAGGATCCTTCTTTCTTGAATATGTGACAGTATGGGGAAGAAATGTGAAAATTTAGTTTTGCTGCAAATTACTATCTGTTGGCCTTAATTGTCATCACTGGGGTTGATAAATTCAGCTTTCCCTACAACACTAGATGGAAAAATTGTCTTTATTACCCATTCATACAGATGCCAGTGGCTCAGAAAGGAGTTCAATATGCAGCAATAAAAGTTTTTGACCATTTACCCAATAACATGACAGTTAGCAAAGCAAGTTTCAAATCTAACACAAAATCATAACTCCCAGACAACTGCTTCTGTTCCAAGGATGAACTTCTGTTAAAAAAATTGGTAGCCTGAAAGGAAAATCTTGTTTTTAAGGGTAGTTGCTTGAGTATGTGACAGTACGAGGAAGAAATGTGAAAATTTAGTTTCGCTGCAAATTCAGCTTTCCTTCCCTGACTGCATTAATAATTGAAATGATGTAATAAAATTGCTCCTAATGCTATTAACCAATACCACAGTTAATAAGTAGGATTATGCAGGAGCAAATTATGTGAAATGACAAGCCCCAACTATAATGTTTCAATTGTCACTAATAAAGATTATTGTCTTAAAATGTTCACACAAATTCAAAGACTGGAGAAACCAACTATTTCAGTAAGTGGTTAAAAGCAACTCAAGTTCCCAGTATAACAACAGATAAGCTTTCTATATAAAATTGAATATAAAACTGCTGCAAAACATTAACCGTGTTCACTGTTAATCAGTACAGGAGAGTAAACCACAGATTAACTTGCACCTAATTAGAGGTAAACCAACACATTACAGTAAACTGTGAGTGCCAATTTGTAGCAAAAACCATCAAAGTTACTCACAGGTTAAACTGAGACAAAGTCCAACTTTAATGTTCAGAAGCAGTGTCCAAAACCCAGTTTACATGAGAATTAGAAACTCAGACAGTATACTGGCAGAAAATAATCAGACCCCTGACTAGGCTCTGAGTTTACAAGTCCAGCTACTGGATTAACCACAAGACTTTTCTCTTCCTAAAGCATGCACAGCTGGAAACACCACTCACCATAACCAAGATGTTGCTTCAACAAGTGCACACAGATCACTCCCTCCTAGCACAGGTCTAACCCCAACCAGGTCATACTGAACTCTGCCCCCATAATGATGGACGTTGTCCCTAATATAGCCTTAGTCCACCTCCTGTGTGAAATTCCCATATACCTCACTTACTGAGGTTTGCAGTTTCACCAGCTTGACTTACATCTTTTTATACAAAGTACCAGGGGGAGGCCATGCCTGGGAGCGAGGCTCATGACCCCCCACCTACCTCTCAGGGAAAAGGAAAAACATAGTGTAATCATACGGTTTTCTTTCAAGAAAAAAATTAAAAAGACTATACTATGCAGGTTTTTAACAGGGTAGGACCTGGAACATTTTTATGGCTACTTTTGAATTCATCTTCCAAACTATTAGAAATACTTCACCTCTCTTTGGGTTGCCCCCAACCCCTGCAACCCACCATACAGGCACTCTTGCAGAATACTTACTAATGCTTTGACTATGCCATTAGCTGAACAATGATATTCTTGTCTGAAATGATGTATTAAGTTGTACATGTAACAGTTTGCCCAGTAATTGAACTTGAATAATTGCAAACTTCACTGCAATTCTCAAAAGAGATTCTTCCACTTTGTACCACTAAATATTATTACAAATATTAACTTGGCAGCACTTCCTTAACAGATTGTTACTGCTCTTTTTATTGCACTACTCAGAATTTACATATCTTTAATAGTTCATTGGTTATTAAGAAAAATATGTAAAATTATAGACAAAGAAACATAAAATAAAAATTATACATCTTAAGAACTAATGATCGTAAATTGTGTGTTATGACCTCTGCCAATGCTTATGTCCTTGCTGTATGTGTACTTCTTTTATGGTAGTTTTTATATCAGTTTTCAATTAAAGTCCAATTAAAATGTTTCTCTCTGTTGAATTACTTGTGCCATAAATTGTGTGAATGTACCAGTCAAAGCACCTAACCATGAGAAAAAAGTGGACTGTCTGATCTTCACTGTACATCAATCATCAAAAGAAATTATTATACTTTAGCTGATGGGAGATTACAAGAAAAGTTCTTGGTGTTGTATTTTTTTATATGGTGTGATTAAAAATAAGATCTGCATACTGGCAGAATGCTCCCCTCTTTCATATCTTGTATCATCCTTCATTGTATGGTTAAGCATTTGCTTTGTGTAAGAGCAAATGTGAACAATAGGTAGCTGCCATGAGCTGCCATTGTGTCATCAATGGCAGAGATGACTTCATATCCATATTTTTTTGACTTTGACAGACACACATGCACAGCCACCAGATGGTGGTTAGCATGCACTAAAATGAGACTGACACAAATTAGCACATGGACCCAATCCTGCACTGCAGCAACTAAACACTTAAGCTCAGTTGACACCATGGCCAGTGCCTACATTATGGGGCATGCACCATTCACATGTTACTCACAACTGAACCCTTTCTTTCACACATAAACACAGTCCATTGTGTTACAATTAGGATTAAAAAGCTAGTGTATTGTTTAATATTAACACTAATCCTGTATGCATATCCTGTAAACTGACTCATTTCGCATCATTTCAATAAATGAATAATTCAGGTGATCTATGACTAACTAAAGGGTGAGGTGATGTTGAGGTACTATAGAATCCAGTAGGCATGTGGCAGTTGGAATTTGCTTTGTAACACTGTCAGTTGAGAAAATCCTCAGTAAGTGGTTAATTTTGTGCATAACTATTCCTCTGGTAGTTTGGAGGAGTTGCAACAAAATCTCCCAAAACCCATGCAGCACCCTGAATGATTTACACAGCAAACATAATGTTGTTGTTTCCCACAACAAAACTTGACATCAGGAGTGTTATACACATATCAAAAAATAAGAAGTTGGTAGGTATGGATGAGGTACCAGTCTCTGTTCTGAAGGTGTGTGTAGAGAGCATACAAGCTCCATTAACAAATATAATATTTGAGTCTTTTCACTTCAGTATTTTTCAGAATATCTGAAGCAAGCATGAGTCGTACTCTTACTAAAGAAAAGCAATGAGGAGAGTACGGAAAACTACAGGGCACTTTTACTACTGTCAGCATTGTCCAAAGTAACTGAATCAAACATGAGTTGTATAATTAAATACACTGTTTTTAATGAAGCACAGTTTGCTTTCCTAAGTGAGAGAAGTTCAGAAAAGTTGTATTTCAAGCTCTAGACAAGGGTGACTGTATTACAGGCATATTATTTGACTTTTCCAATACTCTTGACGCTCTTAATCATCAAATACTAATTAAAAAGTGAAAAGCACTAGGTGTAAGAGGATTGACAAAAAATGTGGTTCCAATCTTAATTAGAGAACAGGATTCAAAATACAGAGATAGTTCACATGTCTGCTGATGATAATTTTTAGTAAAATAATTATCAGACAAGAAACACACAAACATAGGTGTCCCTCAGTGCAGTGTATTGGGCCCAATTCTGTTCTTAATATAATTGTATCAGTGCCTTTCCAGATAGAATAAGACATGGAGAAAAAGTTCTCTCTGATAATAACAGCAACATTACAGGCACTAATGAAACACTTGAACTCTATTACAGAAAGCAAATGACACCCTCAGGGATGTTTACAACTGGGCAGTATGTGATGGATTAATGTTGAATGTATAGAAAAAAACAGCACAGACTTCAGCATACAAAGGGAAAACACTCTGTCACTTTAAGCATTTATGTTAAATCTATAGATTGTGAACTGAACATAAAGTTTTTATAGATGAATATTGATCATTAGTAAACATGGATAGAACACACAAAGATAATGGCAAAAGGAAAATCATCAGCATGTTATATGCTTAGGGTTCTATCACAAATTTGTAACAGCCAACATCTTGTTGTGACATTCTATTACTGTGTTCTATTAATTACTAGACACTGAAGTATTTTCTGAGGGATCAAAGGCACAAAACATGTATACAATTTTCACACTGCAGAAAGGGGCCATAAGAATAACAACTAGATGTAGTAGTCAGGTTGACTGCAAAGAACTATTTAAAAAACTGTGCATCCTTAATGCATGAAGTCATTACTTGTACCAATCTGTTCAACACATAGTTCAAGAGATGCATGAAAAACTGCTCCATCAAACATGAGACTTAAATTTATTACTTCTTTGATTTATTACTTGTTTGCTACATCCTCTACTCACAAAAAAATTTCACAGACAGTATCCATATATGACGCTGAATGCAAATACAAGATTATATCATTGTATGACATGTAGTTCAGGAGAAATGATGTCAGAAACACTGAGATGCATGAAAAAAATCACATACTATGCATAATTTTGACCTACTATGATCTGAAAGAACTTGGTCCCAATTTTAAAAAAAAAGAGCATAAATTCTTGTTTTTTGTTAATATTGTAAGAAAATGAAACGCCTACAGCTGTCCTTATGATCTTATTTATTGTGTGGCTACCTGTTTCAGCTCTTCAGGATGCCACCTTCAGGACATTGTTGGTAGTGAAGGGATCAACATGATCCATATATGTGCTGCATCAGTGACCAGCATAATTGGTGTATGCAGACTTTAAACTTAAGTGTCAGAGTTATCAGTTGATGGAGTGCTGACATCAAAGATTACAGTCTGCATAAACCAGGTAGGTTGGCCACTGATGTGGTGTACACGTGGATAGTGCTAACCCCTTCAGCATCAACTATGGGCTGAGGATGGTACATTAAAGTGCTAAAACTGGCAGCTACACAATAAATAAGGTTATAAGGACAGCTGTAGGCATTTTATTTTCTGGCAGTAGTGAATGGCTGTGGTCCTCTAGACCTCCAAAAAGATGGACATACAAAAACTTTTGTTAATAGTCAGACAAGACTGCTGCACTCCAGTTAGTCTTAGTTCAGTGCATTGTTAATGTAGTAACACAGTTCATGTTTTCCATCGCACTTCACATAGCGTAGACTGGGAACTGTTTCCCAGGCATGCCCGATGTGAACTGACTGGGCACGGCCCGTGCTGCCTGAGTTGTTGTTCCTCCGGCAGAGGTCACGGCTGAATTCTCGCGGGCCCTCTGGAGGATGGGACTCTACTTGCGGCAACTACCATCCGTGACGTGCCGTGCCGATGTGCGCCTTCCATGATCTTTCTGGTGGCTACTGCAGTTAACATATCTCAGAACTTTTATGGTTCCAGTGCAGTATGAATCACAGCAGTTGCAGTACTCATGCTATTCACTCATGTACAGCTGGGTGTGGATCATTCTGTGCTTGGGTTTGATTGTTTACTGTGATAATCTGGTCTTCATATTTACTTCCAGTTATGTGATTTTTTGTAATTATGCTAATAACTATATGTTGTTGTTGTTGTGGTCTTCAGTCCTGAGACTGGTTTGATGCAGCTCTCCATGCCACTCTATCCTGTGCAAGCTTTTTCATCTCCCAGTACCTACTGCAACCTACATCCTTCTGAATCTGCTTAGTGTATTCATCTCTTGGTCTCCCTCTACGATTTTTACCCTCCACGCTGCCCTCCAATACTAAATTGGTGATCCCTTGATGCCTCAGAACATGTCCTACCAACCGATCCCTTCTTCTGGTCAAGTTGTGCCACAAACTTCTCTTCTCCCCAATCCTATTCAATACTTCCTCATTAGTTATGTGATCTACCCATCTAATCTTCAGCATTCTTCTGTAGCACCACATTTCGAAAGCTTCTATTCTCTTCTTGTCCAAACTATTTATCGTCCATGTTTCACTTCCATACATGGCTACACTCCATACGAATACTTTCAGAAATGACTTCCTGACACTTAAATCAATACTGGATGTTAACAAATTTCTCTTCTTCAGGAACACTTTCCTTGCCATTGCCAGCCTACATTTTATATCCTCTCTACTTCGACCATCATCAGTTATTTTGCTCCCCAAATAGCAAAACTCCTTTACTACTTTAAGTGCCTCATTTCCTAATCTAATTCCCTCAGCATCACCCGACTTAATTAGACTACATTCCATTATCCTTGTTTTGGTTTTGTTGATGTTCATCTTATATCCTCCTTTCAAGACACTGTCCATTCCATTCAACTGCTCTTCCAAGTCCTTTGCTGTCTCTGACAGAATTACAATGTCATCGGCGAACCTCAAAGTTTTTATTTCTTCTCCATGAATTTTAATACCTACCCCGAATTTTTCTTTTGTTTCCTTTACTGCTTGCTCAATATACAGATTGAACAACATCGGGGAGAGGCTACAACCCTGTCTTACTCCCTTCCCAACCACTGCTTCCCTTTCATGTCCCTCGACTCTTATAACTGCCATCTGGTTTCTGTACAAATTGTAAATAGCCTTTCGCTCCCTGTATTTTACCCCTGCCACCTTCAGAATTTGAAAGAGAGTATTCCAGTCAACATTGTCAAAAGCTTTCTCTAAGTCTACAAATGCTAGAAACGTAGGTTTGCCTTTCCTTAATCTTTCTTCTAAGATAAGTCGTAAGGTCAGTATTGCCTCACGTGTTCCAGTGTTTCTACGGAATCCAAACTGATCTTCCCCGAGGTTGGCTTCTACTAGTTTTTCCATTCGTCTGTAAAGAATTCGTGTTAGTATTTTGCAGCTGTGACTTATTAAGCTGATAGTTCGGTAATTTTCACATCTGTCAACACCTGCTTTCTTTGGGATTGGAATTATTATATTCTTCTTGAAGTCTGAGGGTATTTCGCCTGTTTCATACATCTTGCTCACCAGATGGTAGAGTTTTGTCAGGACAGGCTCTCCCACGGCCGTCAGTAGTTCCAATGGAATATTGTCTACTCCGGGGGCCTTGTTTCGACTCAGGTCTTTCAGTGCTCTGTCAAACTCTTCACGCAGTATCTTATCTCCCATTTCATCTTCATCTACATCCTCTTCCATTTCCATAATATTGTCCTCAAGTACATCGCCCTTGTATAGACCCTCTATATACTCCTTCCACCTTTCTGCTTTCCCTTCTTTGCTTAGAACTGGGTTTCCATCTGAGCTCTTGATATTCATACCAGTCGTTCTCTTATCTCCAAAGGTCTCTTTAATTTTCCTGTAGGCGGTATCTATCTTACCCCTAGTGAGATAGGCCTCTACATCCTTACATTTGTCCTCTAGCCATCCCTGCTTAGCCATTTTGCACTTCCTGTCGATCTCATTTTTGAGACGTTTGTATTCCTTTTTGCCTGTTTCACTTACTGCATTTTTATATTTTCTCCTTTCATCAATTAAATTCAGTATTTCTTCTGTTACCCAAGGATTTCTACTAGCCCTCGTCTTTTTACCTACTTGATCCTCTGCTGCCTTCACTACTTCATCCCTCAAAGCTACCCATTCTTCTTCTACTGTATTTATTTCCCCCATTCCTGTCAATTGCTCCCTTATGCTCTCCCTGAATCTCTGTACAACCTCTGGTTCTTTCAGTTTATCCAGGTCCCATCTCCTTAAATTCCCACCTTTTTGCAGTTTCTTCAGTTTTAATCTACAGGTCATAACCAATAGATTGTGGTCAGAGTCCACATCTGCCCCTGGAAATGTCTTACAATTTAAAACCTGGTTCCTAAACCTCTGTCTTACCATTATATAATCTATCTGATACCTTTTAGTATCTCCAGGGTTCTTCCATGTATACAACCTTCTTTCATGATTCTTAAACCAAGTGTTAGTTATGATTATGTTGTGCTCTGTGCAAAATTCTACCAGGCGGCTTCCTCTTTCATTTCTGTCCCCCAATCCATATTCACCTACTATGTTTCCTTCTCTCCCTTTTCCTACACTCGAATTCCAGTCACCCATGACTATTAAATTTTCGTCTCCCTTCACAATCTGAATAATTTCTTTTATTTCATCATACATTTCTTCAATTTCTTCGTCATCTGCAGAGCTAGTTGGCATATAAACTTGTACTACTGTAGTAGGTGTGGGCTTCGTATCTATCTTGGCCACAATAATGCGTTCACTATGCTGTTTGTAGTAGCTTACCCGCATTCCTATTTTCCTATTCATTATTAAACCTACTCCTGCATTCCCCCTATTTGATTTTGTGTTTATAACCCTGTAGTCACCTGACCAGAAGTCTTGTTCCTCCTGCCACCGAACTTCACTAATTCCCACTATATCTAACTTTAACCTATCCATTTCCCTTTTTAAATTTTCTAACCTACCTGCCCGATTAAGGGATCTGACATTCCACGCTCCGATCCGTAGAACACCAGTTTTCTTTCTTCTGATAACGACGTCCTCCTGAGTAGTCCCCGCCCGGAGATCCGAATGGGGGACTATTTTACCTCCGGAATATTTTACCCAAGAGGACGCCATCATCATGTAATCATACAGTAAAGCTGCATGCCCTCGGGAAAAATTACGGCTGTAGTTTCCCCTTGCTTTCAGCCGTTCGCAGTACCAGCACAGCAAGGCCGTTTTGGTTATTGTTACAAGGCCAGATCAGTCAATCATCCAGACTGTTGCCCTTGCAACTACTGAAAAGGCTGCTGCCCCTCTTCAGGAACCACACGTTTGTCTGGCCTCTCAACAGATACCCCTCCGTTGTGGTTGCACCTATGGTACGGCTATCTGTATCGCTGAGGCACGCAAGCCTCCCCACCAACGGCAAGGTCCATGGTTCATGGGGGGGAATAACTATATAGAAGCACAAAATATTGAAGATTTTTAGAAAATTTTTGTATAAATTAGTCTGTACTTGTGTGCAGATATATAGTTTCATGTTTCTGCATAACAGGCCACGGCAAGAAAATTGGAAGATAAGTTGATAATGAAGTTACTCTAGAGGTTTTCCTATCTGATGTTCATACACCAATTTAGGAAAGTACTGATCTTGAAACAAAATATGTTCTTCAATAATTCCAGTTCACCAATTACAAGGTCAAACAAACAAAAGACTATATCACATCTTATTTCACCATCAACAGAATATTTACATTTATTATCCAGAACCTGAAGAAATTCAGTGTAAAGATGGTAATGAAAACAAATCTTTCCCTACAGTTTTCAGAGCAAAAGAAGAGAGGAGGTGATTTTCATTTTCAAATGAAATTTGAACCCAAAATCTTGATGCTCAAAGTCATATTTTATTGTTAATCATGGAAAATGTGAAAAACTATGCTATTTATAATACAGAATCAATAACTCATCCAAAATGTTCACATTGTGAGCTGTTTTTATGTGTTAATGAGAGAGAAAGTAGTTTATATTTAAACCCATTCTCTTGAAGTAATGTTTGTCAAAGACCGGACCATAATGACATAACAGGACTGTGAAGCCCCTGCTTTTTTTTTTTAAAGGAAAAAAGCATATTTCTCTGATTTTCTTTCTACTAAAGCAATTTCCCACCTACCATAATGGAAAAAAACTGAAAAATTTTAATCCCAAAGAACAAACATTCAGGTCATAAATAGTTAAATCTATTATTCCTTTGCTATTCACAACTCACTTTGCATACTGTATCCAGAAATGCCACTGAATATAACTGCAAGATTATATCATTTTATGACACAGAGCTCAGAAGACATAATGTCACAAACATTGAGCTGTGTGAAAACGAAATTGATTTGGACGTGGCTGAAAGCACAAACACTACACATGTAATAATAATTTCTAATCCTTGATGGCATTTCATGATATCATCAGTCGGGGAGCATCTGTGGCGCCGATGAGATCGACACCAGTATTGATCTGAGTATCGTCTTTGAACTAAGCTAAACATTATCTTTGTGCAGTTCCGCCACCCAGTTCTTTGTAAGCCTTGGTTGTGTAAAGAGGTGAATAAATGAACTATTGCAAAAATGGGATTATTGTTTGGTGTAACTGACCCAAACTTCTCCCTCGCTGGTGACCCCGAGTTGTAACGTCTTCCGTTTTTGCCATTTTACTGTACGCCCACCAGGGCTGCAACACGATGCCTCTCACTCAACGATTACGTCGATTTCGGTGGACGTTTTTGAGCCTGGAACAATAAGTGAGGTTAGGAGTGTGAATGACTCCGGCCTTTGTTCCCACCACATGTGCCCTCCCTCATCGATGGTGCAGTTACCTCTTACGGATCTCCGTGCAGTGCAGGACCAATGTTGATTTCTGCAAATACTTCGTTGGACAACCTACCACTGCCAGGACAATGATTTGCCATGCCGCAATTCGTGCAGTACCACGCAGATTCCTGCCACGTGGCTGGAACTGCTTTGTTCACAGGTCACTCTCCTCATTTACATTTATTATCCAGAACCTGAAGAAATTCAGTGTAAAGATGGTAATGAAAACAAATCTTTCCCTACAGTTTTCAGAGCAAAAGAAGAGAGGAGGTGATTTTCATTTTCAAATGAAATTTGAACCCAAAATCTTGATGCTCAAAGTCATATTTTATTGTTAATCATGGAAAATGTGAAAAACTATGCTATTTATAATACAGAATCAATAACTCATCCAAAATGTTCACATTGTGAGCTGTTTTTATGTGTTAATGAGAGAGAAAGTAGTTTATATTTAAACCCATTCTCTTGAAGTAATGTTTGTCAAAGACCGGACCATAATGACATAACAGGACTGTGAAGCCCCTGCTTTTTTTTTTTAAAGGAAAAAAGCATATTTCTCTGATTTTCTTTCTACTAAAGCAATTTCCCACCTACCATAATGGAAAAAAACTGAAAAATTTTAATCCCAAAGAACAAACATTCAGGTCATAAATAGTTAAATCTATTATTCCTTTGCTATTCACAACTCACTTTGCATACTGTATCCAGAAATGCCACTGAATATAACTGCAAGATTATATCATTTTATGACACAGAGCTCAGAAGACATAATGTCACAAACATTGAGCTGTGTGAAAACGAAATTGATTTGGACGTGGCTGAAAGCACAAACACTACACATGTAATAATAATTTCTAATCCTTGATGGCATTTCATGATATCATCAGTCGGGGAGCATCTGTGGCGCCGATGAGATCGACACCAGTATTGATCTGAGTATTGTCTTTGAACTAAGCTAAACATTATCTTTGTGCAGTTCCGCCACCCAGTTCTTTGTAAGCCTTGGTTGTGTAAAGAGGTGAATAAATGAACTATTGCAAAAATGGGATTATTGTTTGGTGTAACTGACCCAAACTTCTCCCTCGCTGGTGACCCCGAGTTGTAACGTCTTCCGTTTTTGCCATTTTACTGTACGCCCACCAGGGCTGCAACACGATGCCTCTCACTCAACGATTACGTCGATTTCGGTGGACGTTTTTGAGCCTGGAACAATAAGTGAGGTTAGGAGTGTGAATGACTCCGGCCTTTGTTCCCACCACATGTGCCCTCCCTCATCGATGGTGCAGTTACCTCTTACGGATCTCCGTGCAGTGCAGGACCAATGTTGATTTCTGCAAATACTTCGTTGGACAACCTACCACTGCCAGGACAATGATTTGCCATGCCGCAATTCGTGCAGTACCACGCAGATTCCTGCCACGTGGCTGGAACTGCTTTGTTCACAGGTCACTCTCCTCAGCATCTGACCACGTCCACACCTGCCTCAGTTAAGCATCAGCACATGCCTTCCTGCTTCGACACCTCGTGCTGCAGGAGTAACAATAACTTGTTATCTGTACCTGACCTCCATCTCTGTCCCACTGCTACGCCTCAGTGTTTTGTGCCACGACATTCACCTTATCCGCACACTGTTTTGAGTGGAGTGACTATGAACAGTGAACATTCACACATTCCGTCCAATGTTTGATATCATTTTCCACACTGTGCTGGCACCAGTCGAGCTTCTGCTACCGATCTCGGCACATCTTGGTGCCTCATCTGTGTCAGTCTTCCGCAAAATGTCAATCCGAACACAACCACAATGTGTTGAGCTTCCACAACTGCAATCAACACATTATGGTGTCTCACCCATGTCGGGCTTCTGCGTCACCTTCACGCTGCCACCCGACCAGCCGTCATCGCCACATCCCCAGGAGGCACACTCTCCTGGAATACTACAGCAACAACAGCTTGTTTCAGGCAGTGCCCTGATGAATTCAACTCAACCTTTTCTTCCGAACATTCTACAACGCTTACCGACGCTGCCGCCGTTTAATCATGACAGAGCAACAACGTGGTTCAAAATTGTGGACGAAGTGTTCAACCATTACAAACTTGATGATTCAGCCAGATTTCTGTGCCTCATCACCCACCTGCACGACCAGGAGGACTTGATTGCTGACCTGGCAGACGCCCCAGACTCATCTACCCAGTACACTCTAGCCAAAGAGACAGTTCTACGTCGGCTTGCACTCTCAACTGAGGCAGCAATACGACAAGTGCTCCACGTTGAGCAACTAGGCAACACAAACCTTCCCAACTCTGGAGACAGCGACACGCCCTGGTCAGCGCCGATCTACTCTCTGACACAGCTCTCCTCGCCATCTTGTCAGATAAACTATATCCTCACATCTGCTTTGCTCTGGCTCAGAGGCCTCCCAAACCTGTCGAGCAAACAGTGACAAGTGCTGACAAGGTACACGATGCATCACTGCTCTATTTCGCCAGCCACTGCCTACCTGACAAGTCTCAGGTTCAGGTTCATTGTTCTAGGCCAGGGCCACACTGTGCCGACCATTCCGCTTGCTCCGGAAAGCAGTAAACAAGCACGCCCATGGTCATGCACCCTCCTGCAACTGAGCCTGCTGCTACCACTGAACCTTGGCCACCACCACTGACAATGAAGGTTCGGTAGGAAATGCAACCACACCCCCCATACTGTTACTTCCACACACAGTTTGGTGAGGTGGCATGGAAATACAGGCCACCCTGCTACTTCCTTGTCGAGCTTGAACACATCGCTCGCCTACGCAAGGAAAACTTTGAGTTCTCCCTCTGGCTCCTCGAAACACAGCTCCAGCTCTCCGATGCAGCAAAGGAATTACAGACACTACAACAAGGACAAAGCAAGGTCAGTAAGTGCGACGAATCTGCTTGCAATCCTAGCAATCTAGCTTCCGTGTGTTTACCTCCCCCTTCCCCTCGCAACTGTGCTATCAAGACTGCCATAACGTGTACTGACAGTTCCGCAGGGCCACACCCTCCTAACACGTCAGCATTTGACACTCGGCTGGACAGAAGTGTGCATGCGCGACGAGTGTCACGTGTTCCTGAACTGACAGCTCCTAACCTGCCCCTCGCGGACAGCACCTCAAACAATGCAACTTCGGCTCCTGCGCGCCGCCGTGTGACTGCCACTGACAACACAAACAGTGCACTCCCGCAAAGCATTTCGCCCGCGACCGTGCTGCCACAGGCCGCGCCCTCGGACTATTTACTCACTAACGCTTCATGAGCTCTACCGTGCTCACCCGACGACAGTGCCACTGCTTCGGGCCGGCGGCCATCTTGTCATGTTGACTCCTGGGACACTTCACCGCATCGGCTCCCGTCGGATCCGCTGAGTAGCTCTGCACACCACGACCACACCTAGCCTGCCCTGCCCGCCACACATTGTAAACAAACCGCCTCCCGTTCCGCCGGCAACATTTATGTGGTCACCAACGGCACTGTTCACAAGCTTCACCTCACGCCAGGCCCCCAATCTCCAGTAAACCATGTCGACTTTGTCCCGAGCACCTCTCCGACCGTAAAAAGCAGATTTCTGAACTTCTAAGCTCCAGCGTCATTGACCCCTCTGCCAGTAGCTGGTCTACACCCATTCACATGACACCCAAGAAAGACGGGTCCTGACGCATGTGCGGAGACTACTGTTGACTAAACGCATGAACAATTATGGACACCTACCCCATACCCAACATTGTGGACTTTACTAGTTCTCTTGCAGGTGCAACCACCAGATCCCCATGGCACCTGAAGACATCGAGAAGACAGCAATCACCACCCCGATTGGTTTATTTCAGTTTCAATTCATGTCCTTCAGTCTGAAAAATGCAGCCTAGACCTGGCAACGCTTCATCAATGAAGTGCTATTCAAACTAAAATTCTGCTTTGCATATCTTCATGACATTCTTGTGTTCAGCTCCTCTGTCGAGGACAACATTCGACATGTGCAAACTGTTATGAACACTCTCACGGCAGCAGGCATCGACACCAACCAGGACAAATTGCAGCTACATCAACCTGCTGTCAGTTTTCTCGGTTTTCTGGTCTCTGCCGATGGCATTTCACCGCCCCCCGAGAAAGTACAAACAATACTAAACCTACCTAGACCTTCGTCATTCAAAGAGCTCTGGCACTTTCTGGGGATGGTTAATTATTATCGTCGACATCTACCTCAGGCTGTGGAGATTCAGGCTCCACTGATGGACGCCTTGGCAAGCAACCACACTTCTGGATCTCGGCCCGTTTCATGGACCCCTGCTATGACTGTCTCTTTCACTGCCCTAAAAAATCTTCTTGCCGAGGCATACACCATCGCGTATCCTCATCCAAATGCACAGCTTTTCATCACCACAGACGTGAGTGATACTGCCATCGGCGCTGTCCATAGCCAGACAGTCGACGGCCAAACTTCGCCTCTGCAGTTCTTATCGCGCGAGCTCACCAATGCACAACGGAAATATTCAGCGTTTGAAGGGAGTTGCTCGTGGTCTACAAAGCGATCAAGTATTTTAAGACTGACATTGAGGGACGACCTTTCTATTTTTTAACAGACTACAAACCCCTGGCAACGGCCATTATAAACCCGCCAGCTGACCCGCCTCCTCGCCGCTTCAGATACATGGACTTCATATCTCAGTTCACCACTGATGTCAGACACATAAAGGGTGCTGACAATATAGTTGCAGATTTTCTTTCACGCATTGACACTGTTCATTTGCTGTTAGACCTCTCTGAACTGCCTAACCTCCAACCCGCTGACGAGGACATGCAAAACCTGATTTCAGACTCTACATCTTCACTTCACTTCGTCCGCACCACCTTCCCCGGCATTTCTGGTGAGATGTGGTGTGATGACAGTACGAGCTCAATACGCCTCCTCATCCCAACCACGCTCCGTTGAGCTGTCTTCAACACACTGCATAATTTAGCCCACCCCAGTGTTTGTGTGTCCGCCTGCATCATAGCGGAGCGCTTTGTGTGGAGAAATGTCAACAAGCACACTTCACCCCCATCCCCCCCTCAGCACCTTTTCGATCCCTCCAGGGCGTTTCCAGCATATTCATATTGACATTGTCGGCCCTCTCCCCCCCTCTAATGGCTTTCGTTGTGTTCTCCGGTCTATCGACTGAACAGCGGGCTGGGTCGAGGCTGTCCCCCTCCCCAATATCATGGCAGAAACTGTTGCTCGAGCTTTCGTCGTGTCATGGGTATCGCGTTTCAGATGTCCAGCAATCATCATGACTGACCAGGGCAGACAATTTGAGTAGGCCCTGTTCAATGCGATTTGTAACATTTGAGGCATCCGTCGTATCCATACCACAGCATATCACCCGCAAAGTAACATGCTAGTTGAGTGCTGGCACCGCACTTTCAAGGCGGCTCTTCGATGCCACAACTCTCTATGGATGGATGCCCTTCCCCTTGTGCTACTCAGCATTTGTGCGATCTATGAGGAAGACCTCAAAGGCACAATAGAAGAGTTCATATACGGCCAGAACATTGTTCTCCCTGGCGAACTTGTGAGCCCTTCTGCTGCTCTCCCTCAGTCTGGCTTACCTTCCTTCATGGACCACATCAGACGCCACTTCATCAACCTCCACACCCCTCTGCCCGCCAGCCATTCCCGCCCTAAGGTTCAGCTCCCGAAATCTCTGGACAATTGCAAGTACGATATGCTCCGAGATGACACAGTGTCCAACCTCCATATACCAGCCCGTACTGAGTTCTCCGGTGCTCAGCCAACACCTATGACATCCACATAAAAGATTCAGCTGTTACAGTCTCTCTCAACAGACTGAAGCCTGCTCATGTCAAGCCCGCTTCTACCCCTCTTCAGGCCACAACCATGCCACTCACTGTTGTGGTTCATGACACTCTGACCACTCCCTCCACATCGGACTTACACATTCGGTCGAGTGACTTCCAGCTCCAATCGTCGAGCTCTTCTCCGACCTTGCCCTCTACTCCGGTCTGACACACTCCGTCGATTGATCACATGCTCCCCACGTAGAGCTTACCTACAATCACGCCCTCGCCGTTGGGCCCTTCTCTGGTCCCTTCAACCTCTCCCCCACCGCCTGCCTCGCCCTGTCGAGGTTTCTCACGCCCCCCATCTTGAATGTGCCCTAGCTCAAGGTGTTTGTGCCTGTCCCACCCGGACATAATCCATGACATCTCTATAATACTATGTGATGACACACTGTTCGTTGTGTGTTTCCCTTCATCTGGTGCTCATGACACAACCTCCGCCATTCCCTGCCACCTGGTGAAATGTGTTCCCCTCTCACCCAACATCGACCTGGACATGCTTCGTGAGTTCGCCACACCCACAGGAGACATAGTCGCTCCATTCCACCTGCAACCCGCTAGCCTCCCTGTCACCGCACGACCAGCATGCGCAGTACTACGCCTGGCGTGCTTCAAGGACTTCCAGGTTCGGTGGCTGAACCTTCCTTCATGACATCTACTGACACAGTTTCCCAACAATGCTGTCAAGCTGACCATGGTCCGTGGTCCGGCTCCTGTGGACCACCCCTGCCAACGCCATAGTAACCCCCCCCCCCCCCCTGGCCTCTCAAGAGTACTCCGTACTGCAAGGGTGGTGCTATGTGCTGCCAATGAGATCGACACGAGTATCGATCTGAGTATTGTCTTTGAACTAAGCTAAACATTATCTTCGTGCAGTTCTGCCAGCCAGTTCTTTGTAAGCCCAGCTTGTGTAAAGAGGTCAATAAATGAACTATTGCAAAAATGGGAGTATTGTTTGGTGTAACCAACCCGGACTTCTCCCTCACATCCTAGGTCCAGTTACCTATGAGGATCATGCAAGATGCTGTGAGCATTGAGGAAAATGGACAGGGGAGGGGGCACTATGAAAGTAGTGTGAGACAAGCTGGAAATCTGGGTTGGACAGGAAGTGTGCTCCAATAACTGAAATGGCTAAGGCAGCCACTTCTGTAAAATAGGAAACCTGAGTTCGAATTCTGGTACCAGCATAAATTTTCGTTTGTTTCCATTATTTCAATGCCGTCATGCTGTTGACATCAGTATTTCTCTTTCATCATGAAATATATGTGACATGAGCATATGTGGGCAAAGTTGCACATAAAAGGGGCCTCCTAAACCCCTCGATCAATTTCAATCAAACTTGCCACACACACCTTATTGTCTGTAAAGAAATACTATCAGCATTAGAATCAGCCACTTCCTATTGGGATGGGGTGATAAAACAGAGAGAGAAGGGGGTAGGAGGAAATAAATAAACAGAGAGGAGGTAGGAGGATATGGATACATACAGGAAGGAAGAGAAGATGTGTAGATAGAGGGGTAAGAGGAAATGGACAGATAGGGAGGAAGAAGAGGAGATGGACAGAGAAAAGGGGGGGGGGGGGGGAAATGGGCAGAGAGATGAGAAGGAGGAGATGTACTTAGAGGGGGTGATGAAGAGAGAGAGGAGAGGAGGAGATGGACTTAGAGGGATGGGAAGGAGATGGATAGAGAGATGGAGGAGCAGATGGACACAGAAAGGAAAGAGAAGGAGATGGACAGAGACAGGGGGGAAGAAGAGATGGACAGGGAGAGTGGGAGGAGGAGGTGGACATAGTGAGGAGAGGAGGAGATGGACTTACAGAAGGCAGGAGGAAGATGACAGAAGGAAAGGAGCAGATGGGCAGAGGGAGGAGTAGCAAATGGATGACGAGAGGGAGAAGGAGAAGACGGACTGATAGAAGATTGGAATACACACATACCTGGGCAGCCCCAGTTACTCAGCTAATTGTGTAATAAATTGACCAAGGTGATGGAAAATATTATGAAAATACTTCTTTTTAAAAAGGAAGCTAAAACAAATGTCAAAAATAATGCATGCCACTCAATTGAAGATAACTTAGAGTCCATGTTGTAGTGTTTAATAAAGAGAGGAGACTAAGCAGAAGAACACTTGGAGTCACACCTATCACTGGCATATGCACTGCACTTGATTTACTCTATGTACATAGCCTGTAGTGCTATCACTCCATGCATCTACTTACCTGGATCCTAGCTTACTGCTGTAAATTTCCTTACTATGTGTAAGACTTTTAATTTTCTAACCATACTTCAGTTTTTCTCTTTGGATACTACAATAGTCACATGTTTGTTGCCCAGGTCCCACCATCAGGTGCCAATAGTGTGTGTAGTGCAAAACTATGTTTCTTATATATACACACATAAGTTACCTGGTGTAAACTATGTGTAATTAAAAGAGCATTGTACAGTAGGGACCAACTGAATGAGACAGTGCAGTTTTTAAGACACTGTTATATTCAAGAGGATGGAGTTTTCTCTGTGCAGCCATCATGATATAGGTTTTTCATCGTTTTCCAAAATTATTTAGGCAAATTTTAGGATGGTTCTTTGCAAGACCATGGGCAACTGCTTGTCCTATCCTTGAAACAATATATTTACACAGCCTTTGTGTAAAAATAGATTCCTTGATAAAAAATGACGTATCCAGAAGACTTGGTGAAATGTCAATGTAACTTATACACTTACACACCATTGGTAGGGTATGTAAATCATTAAAGTTTCAATTCTCTGTGACAGGTTAAACAGCCATTAGAGAGCATCACTGTTATTCATGTCTTGTGTTATTACCAGGCCTCATGGTTCCGCCCACCCCGGACCACCTTTGTTGCTCTCAACCTGTGAAGTTCAATTTCATTTCCTATTTCCCTTATGGGTCATTCATTTTGCTTGTCAGGCAGTGTATTTGGAGCCATTATTTTTCAATGTATTATGATGACTAATACTATGTCATTCTGAGGTGATCCCTGGAAGAATAAATAAATAAATAAATAAATAATGAACTTATTAACATGCCATGACAATTTTTCTTTTTTCACATGTCGCACAGTGAAACATATTACCACATTCCCAGCATCAGAGGATACAGTTTGGTTTCAGGTTCAGGAGAATGGAGCTCAACGAAAATGTGAAGCCCTCAAGGAGGGGCTCTGCAATGATCACTGACTCTACCAATTAGAAACTGCCAAGGCAATATCTATTACTAGATAGCTCCCACTGCTTTGTTCACGTAGACTGTATGGCCCGCAGATTTCATTTTGCTTTCAGTTAATCAAATATTTATGTTCACAAACTGAAACACCTTCTAAGCTTTTCATGCTAATTATAGGCCATATAAACATGGTATTTCCTGATTGTACTTCTGATTGAAAAGTTATTCTGATTCCCGGAGTCTTAAGCTTTTGTTAATCAGGCCTTTTGCATTTAAGTGGAGATATTTCCATAGCAACTTTCCTCCCCTAACAAATATTTCTTATAATTTTTAACATTTTTATGCAGCAACAGCAAGTGATATTGTTTATATAAGAATAAATATTTCTTAATATCTAACTGAGAAGTGAAATAACAGTTTTCATAAACTTAGCTTTAATGCTTTTAATGTAAAAAAATACTTTCCTAATAATTTTCGTCCCCTATTACACTCCCTTAGGCGCTGAATTTCCAAAAACACAGAAACATGTATTTTTTTTATTTCTGACTAAGAAGTCAAACACTGATTGTTATAGACATAGCTTTAAAAATCCTCTAATAGTTCCTTAGCAATTATTTATGTTCAAAAACATTTCACCCACTGTTTCAGCTCTTTAGTGGTTGAATTTCCAAAAATGCTAAAACACATAGTTTTTATTTTCTGACAGAGAAACCAAATACCAATCTTCATAGTTCTAGCTTCAAAATTCCCTTAATAGTGACATGCTTGTAAAAAGGTTTTCATATCCTATTTCACCCTCTTAGAAATGGAATTTCAGATATTCTCTTCATAAATGATGCCTACTTATAAGACCCACACACTCTCCAAACTTCAGGTTTCTATTCTTAGTGGTTTGGGCTGGGTGATGATGAGTCAGTGAATCAGTCTGATCCTATTTCATCCCCTTAGTGGTTGAATTTCCAAAAATAGTGAAACATGTATTTTCTTAATTATAATTGAGAAGCCAAATTTAAATTTTCATAGATTTAGTTTTAAAAATGCTTTCATAATAAACTATTTTCATAAAATATCTCATCTCATATTTCACCCACTTAGGGGTTTAATTTCCAAAAACACTGAAACACACATTTTTTATTTCTAACCAAGAAGTCAAATATCAGTGTTGATAAATGTAGCTTTCAAAATAATTTAGTAGTTCTTTAATAACGATATAGTTTCAAAAAAATCTTTAACCTACTATTTCACCCCAAAAGCATTAAATTTCCAAAAATGCTGGAACACCTATTTCTTTATTCCTGACCAAAAACCAAATAACAATTTTTGTAGGTCTAGCTTCGAAATTGCCTTAATAGTGACTTTTTCAAAAAAACATTTCACCTCCCCTAGGGTTGGAATTTAAAAAATCCTTTCTTAAATGATGACTATGGTATAAGATCCATATGTTCTCCAAATTTCAGTTTCTATCCTTAGTGGTTTCAGAAGGGTGATGATGAGTGAATCAGTGAGACATTACCTTTTACATATAGAGATAACTGCCAAATTCTAATACTTTAAATGCATTAATATTGTCTTGAGGCATTTTGAGTATGTAGACCACATTTCAAAGCAGAATATATCTGAAAGGCATCTAGTAGTTGTTGCACATATCATGGCAGTTTGGGACTGGGAGTACTTACATGAGGAGTGCTTCATAGGATGGAAAGTTGACTTGATACCACTTAGTATAATCTTATTATAAAAGATATTACAGTATAACAACTATTTACTGAGGAACAATTCTGTTTCCAACATCGTAAGTCTCCAACATAGTTGTCAGCGATCGTGCAGGAGAGGTTTTCAGAAATCAGTGAGCTTTCTTTTCTCAGTGAGCTTCCTTCTACAACAGACCTGAATTCTACTATAAAGATATTGGCAAAACTGAAACAGACAATATGAAAAAAAGTTTCCTGACTCCAGGCTATGAACTCATGATGACCTTTGCAATGTCACCCTTCCTGTCAGGGGTGAAGTGGGGAACAATCAGAGATTTATTAGCTGCCTTATAGACTTCCTTCCTAATAGAGTGGAGGTGGTCATAGAAATTGACAACATTTGGCTGATTCATAACATGAATGTGAAACCACACATTTTGACAGCTGAAAATATCTTTTTATGAATTATGAAGTATCACTTTTGTTAAAGTCATTTTCTCTGTAGGTTAAACAACTCCCAATATGATTTACAGTATGTCTGTTATACCACAAAGCCACAAAACCTTTAACTGGTTTCTTACCAGTTTTCCATTCTTGATTCCACCTGCTGGCATCAGCTGCACTTCCTATGTATGTAACCCTATGTTGTCCCTTAGGTTTCATGTGTATTCTTAGAGAGTGTATTCAGGTGTTGAATGTCAGGAAAGTATTTATTGTTCAACTATGCTAACAATTATTTGTGTTCATTACATTTATGAGCAGTACTTGTAACTAACCTGACCTGGAACTACACATCAGAAACCTACAACCCATCTTCTTCAGTTGGCCTCCTGCTATCAATGGGCTTAGACACTTGTTAAAGAAAACGCACACCATCACAGCAAATTATTTATAATCTCTTAACATTTATTGGCACACAATGTTCCTTTTCTAATAATTAGTTTAGTAATATGCACAAGTCTCGATTTTGAACCAGATTTCTAAGTTTCTCCAGTTAACAAGCAGTCACTAAGTACAATTGCGGCACACTAACATATTAATTTGCATGACTCTCAAAAACATAGTGGCTTCAGATTTCAACAGTTTTGTGCCAACTGACTGAGAATTGCATGATGTTTACAGATTCACTAGTAGACCTGGACTACATAACATGAACTGATCTAAAAATTACTAATGAGACATGGATTGCTCTGATGCTAGCTTCCAAATCACTGATACATAATAGTAATCAATTCATTTATCAGGTACAGATAGTAATATGGAAAATTTCAATTTGAAGAAATATTATTCTATTATATTTTAGTCAGTAACTTAAAACAGAGCAACATCAAAGACACAGCAGACAAAGAAATGAGTTTAACTAAGAATGGATGTACTAGAAAATGGGATAATACTAGGTAGATCTTTACGGCGGATCTCCAAAGCCTGCCTAAAAGTTTTGAGAAAGTGAAGTTTTCTGTTTGGAAAAAGTAACAAACTAACAAGTTACATTACTGAAATCACACAATTTTGGAAGCAGAAAAATCAGGGCTATAAAACTGTGGTACTGAACTTTGAAAATAACTACATTTTAGGATCCAGAATTTCACAGCACGAAAATTTTGAATACAAATAACTTTTCACATATGGTATAAAGTTTCTGGGAAAAGTCAAATATTTATGGGAAAGAGGATAATGAGGACTTTCGAATCACCTATACTGATCAAGAAACAAATAATTCTTTGCTCATAGCAAATGTCACCTTCACATGGTTTGTGTGTATAGTGCATTATAAATATTTGTTTAATGGTTCATGCTGGCACTGAGAATTATGTTTGTTGCTGTGAGGTGGTGCATGTATTCATGCTTCCCTGCATCTGGTGGTATGCTTTTCCCATTTCTTGCTGTGGGGTGGTGACCGTGTTCAAATGCCCTAGGCTACTATTTTAATACATTGACCTTTTATCTTGAAAGTCCATTCTTTTAAAATAGTAAGAGATCACATAAAATAATTTTACACCAGATTTATCACAAATTATGTGTTGTCTCATTTTTTAAGAGAGCACTCTTGTTGAAGGGTCATATGGAGTTTTATTCACAGCTGTTCATTGCATCTGGCTGACAGATAATACAGCACATATTACTGCATTGTTGGTACCATAAATTGTAGGGTCAAGTGTGAGCCACTGATGGTACATGCCACCTGATGAGGAGGTGTAGTGTGAGTCACTAGTACATGCCACCCTGTGAAGAGTTCCAGCATGAGCCATTGCTGACTTTAGCCCATATAAAAAGGTACTCACCAGCATTTAATTTCTTCTTCTATCTCGTACTCAAAACAAATGGCATACTTGGAAAAAAAAAATCTCATGGGAGATAAGGAATAGAGATAAGGAGATGACAAACTTTACTGTCTATAATACAACATACAGTCACCGTTGATCTTTATTTTACAATTACCATTGCCGACTTTAGCCCATGTAAAAAGGTACTCATCAGCATTTAATTTCTTCTTCTTTCTTGTACTCAAAACAAATGGCATACTTGGAACAAGTGTACCATAAGGCTGTTTAGCCAAGAGTCCTGTAGTCTCAGCTATACTCCATGTCTTCCAAGCCAGAATGTTAGCATCTGGAAATGCTTCAAGGCCACCATAATCTGCATGATTGCCCCATACAACAGCCAGTGTCAGCCAGGTACTACCTCCAAACACTGCTTGCACATCACAGGTGAAGTTCAAATGGAGTCCACGAAAAACATTTGGACCTCCAATCAATTGCTGCTTATTAAACTGGCCAGCCAAGTCAATATCAATCGCCTTCAAGTTGCGATACACAAGAACGCTGTACCGCCAGCGACGATGCCATGCACGTCGCAGAGGCATGCCATTGTGAACATGTTAAATAAACTTTTGTTCTTTGGGCTTGCAGTGCAAAGTATGTCTTTTAATGACATGATTACTTATGAATAATATCCAGATACACTGCTATGTAACTTGTTTATATTTTATCTCATACACAATGAGCCCATTTCGGCAAATTGACATCGTCAGGTGGTCTGTAAATACATAGATAAGCACTGGTCTTAATATAATCGTTTTGTAACTATGACCTGAAAATTTATAATATATCATTAGGTGTTTACCTTAAAAATAACATCATTGCTGTCATGTCCTGTCTGTTTTGGAATTATTACTTTCTCCCAGGTGTAGAGTGGAGATGTATATCAGATGTTATTTGTTTTCCAAATATGCTACTTTTCTGACAGTTGGATGACAGTGGGTCAACAATGTTACATGTTTACATAATTACCATTATAAATAAGTGATATGTGAAATTCAGTTGTTTATTATTATTATTTCATATAGGTTTGTTTCTAATTATGTTTTTGCCTAAAGTTAGTTTTAGTTTCATTTTACATTTTTAATTTTTTGTAATCACTGTTGTTGTCTATGATTATGTTGGTGTTCTGTCTCTATTTGACACTACTCATGTTATCGCTGTTACTATGGATGTGTGTTGTTAATAATCAGTGATATTATTATTTTACCCATTTTCCTGATTTATAATGTGAATAAAATTTTCTATATACTATTTGTGCTTTAGGTCGGTTTGTTTGTTCAATAAATTTGTTGGCTTGCTGTATGCATGTCAATATATCTCTATTTCCTCAAGGATGTTCAACAGTGTTCCCTTTTGCGTAACATGGAGGGTTTCTAGTGCTTCATTAATGGGTTTTACATAGTGTTTCTCTGCTTGTAAATGTTAAAAAAATGTAGATGAGTTGTTTTCACTTTCTCTGGTGTGCTCTTTATATCTAATTCTGAAGCTCCTACCAGTTTGCCCTATGTAGAATTTTTGACATGTGTTACACGAAATTTTTGTAAATGCTGAGATTGTTGTGTAAGGGAATTTTCGAGCTACCTTTGTGAATTTTGTGTTTGAGGCTGTGTGTCAGTTTTGTTGAATAATTTGTTAATTTTGTACAAGATGTTTCCTAGGTAGGTCATGGTTATGTATTTTGTTTTCTTCTGTTTCATTGTGTGTATGCTTAGTGTTATTCCTTTATGTATATTGTGCCTTTCATGTTGTGTTTTATTGTGGTGTAATTGTGCTACAATTTTGGGGTCATAATCATTTTGCTGGGAAATGTATTCTAAGATTTTTATTTCCCACTGGATTGCTTCATCTTCTAACTTGGTAAGTTTATTAATCTGTTCAACATTGTATGGAAGAATGCGAGTTTGTGGGCTTTCATATATCATGAGTGTGCATTGATAATACAGTCTGTGGTGCGAGGCCTTCTGTGAATTTGGAAGCAATGTTTGTTGTTAGTTTTCTTAATAGTTAGGTTGAGGAAGTAAATTGTTTTGTTAGTTTTGTGTTCTATGGTGAATTTCATTTTGGGGTGTCATCAATTAATTACACCCCAAAATGAAATTCATCATAGAACATGAAACTAACAAAACAATTAACTTCCTCAACCTAACTATTAAGGACACTAACAACAAACATTGCATCCAAATTCACAGAAATCCCACCACAAGAGACTGTATTATCAATGCACACTCATGATATCTGAAAGCCCACAAACTCGCATCCTTCCACACAAAGCTGAACAGATTAATAAACTTACCACTAAAAGACAAAGCAATCCAGAGGGAAATAAAAATCTTAGAATACGTAGCCCAGCAAAACGATTATGACCACAAAATTGTAACACAATTATACCACAATAAAACACAATCAGAAAGAAACGATACACATAAAGAAATAACACTAAGCATATACAGATTGAAAAAGAAGAAAGCAAAATACGTTACCATGACCTATCTAGAAAATTTATGGAACAAAATCAACAAATTATTCAACAAAACCAACATTGCATTTTCATTTCAAAACACTCACAGCCTCAAACACAAAATTCACAAATGCAGCTCAAAAATTCACATACACAACAATCCCTGCATTTACAAAATTTCGTGTAGCACATGTCAAAAATTCTATATAGGGCAAACTAGTAGAAACTTCAAAATTAGATAGAAAGCACACACAAGAAAAAGTGAAAACAACTCATCTACATTTTTTCAACATTTACAAGCAGAGAAACACTATGTAAAACCCCTAAATGAAGCACTAGAAATCCTCCGTATTATGCAAAAGGGAACATAGTTGAACATCCTTGAGGGAATAGAGTTATATTCACATGCATACAGCAATCCAACAGATTTACTGAATGAACAAACCAACCTAAAGCACAAAAAGTATATAGAAAATTTTATTCACATTATAAATCAGGAAAACATGTAAAATAATAATATCAGTGACTCTAAACAACACACATCCACAGTAACAGTGGTAAAATGAGTAGTGTAAAATAGAGACAGAACACCAACATAAATCATAGACTAAAACAATTATTATAAAAAATTAAAAACGTAAAATAAAACTAAAACTAACTATAGAGGCAATGGAAGTGTATGCACTGCAGGTGGGTTGCACTTCTGAGGAGAAGCAAGAGTCTAAAGAGGAAATGCAGAAGCATATGGAAAGGAAGAATGTGATAGTAATAGGGGATTTAAATGCACATGTTGGAAGAGAAAGACAAGGCTGTGAATGTGTGCTTGGACCAGAGGGTTGGGGCTGCTGAAATGAGGTAAGTGAAAGGCAATTGGAGTTCTGTCAAAGTAATGGTTTGCTGGTTGGTTCAGGAAAAGAAAGAGCCACAAGATTACCTGGTTCAGTCAAGACTTAAAGAGAACGTTGATAGTTGACTACTTCCTGTATGATAATGAGATGAATAAGAACATCACTGACATTAAGGTAACACCATCAGAGGCCTTGGATAGTGACCACCAATGGCTGGTGTTAAACCTGAGAGGGACTAAGGATAATAAAAGGGCAGAAAACCAGGAAAGATGTATAAGGGTATGGAAGTTGAGGAGGAAGAAAGCAGGCTACAGTACCTACAAGTAGTAAAGGAAAGCATCCCAAAGCATGAACCAAAAATGGTAGAAGAGGAATAGGGTAGATTCAAGGGAACATTAGTAAGTGTGGTGGAAGTAATGTATCGGATGACGAATAACGAAAAGAAATGGAAAGAAACACCCTGGTGGAATGATAACACAAAGGATATGGTAGAGAAGAAGATTATCAAGCAAGAAAGAAAGAAGGAAAAAGAGTGGTGGGGGAGGAGAGAAGGAAGTGGATGGAACAGTGGACCAGAATGACGGAGGAGAATAGTGAAGGAGCCGGCCGCTGTCGCTGAGTGACTGTCGGCGCTTCAGTCCGGAACCACGCTGCTGCTATGGTCGCAGGTTCGAATCCTGCCTCAGGCATGGATGTGTGTGATGTCCTTAGGTTAGTTAGGTTTAAGTAGTTCTAATTCAAAGGGACTGATGACCACAGATGTTAAATCCCATAGTGCTTAGAGGCATTTGAACCATTTTTGATAGTGAAGGTTCAAAAAAGGTGTTATATAGGATGATTAAAAGTAAGAGGAAGAATGGTGCAACAGATTATGCCCAAATCATGAACAAAAGTGGCCAAGATGTAGAGAATACGGAGGAACTCAAGATTATGTGGAAGAAGTATTTTGAAGAACTCCTGAACCCGAATGGAGACCTGGATGAGCAGGAACAAGCCAAGGAGAAAAAAACAGGAGGAACAGCAAATAGAAAAAGATCTTACATGGGGAGAAGTGGGAGAGCCATTGGGCAAGATGAAAGGTGGGAAGTCACCAGGTCTGGGTGTGCTAAGTGTAGAAATAGTGAGAGCAGCAGGAGAGGTGGGGATACAATAGCTATATCAAGAAATGAAAATTGTGTGCAGACAGAAGATTATCCCAGAAGACTGGAGGAAGGAAATAATTGTCCCAGTCTTTAAGAAGGGAAATAGAAAAGAGTGCAAGAACTATTGGGTGATAACACTGATGAGTCATTGTGGAAAGATTCTTGAGAAATTTTTGAAGCACAAACTCGGCAAAGGAGGGATGAGAGAAGAGAAACATGGCTTCAGAACAGGAATGTCCGCAGTGGATCTAAGTTTTGCTATAAGACAATTGTAAGCAAAACATTATGAATATGGAATAGATCAACTAATGACCTTCCTGAACATTGAAAAATCATATGATAGTGTACGTAGAAGCGAAGTGTCGGAAGCCCTGCAGAACAGAGGAGTAGCAAAACAGATTATTTGGAGGATAAGGAAAATGTACCATGGAAGTGTGAGCTGTGTGAAAGTGTGAGGAGAGAGATCAGCTTGGATTGAACAGAAGAATGGCTTGAGGCAGGGAAGTGGACTTCTACCATTATTCTTCATTGTAGTGATGGATGATATAATGACTACAGTAGCACAAGTAATTGATAAAGGAAGATGAAAGCTGTGGTGTTTTCAGATGATCTGATGATTTGGGAGAATAAGGAGTAGGAAGTACAAGAGCAGCTGGATGTATGGAAATGAACAGTACAAGAACAGGATGAAATTTAGTATAAGTAAGAGTGAGATGATTATCACAACAAGAGCAAAGGAGAGATGAACAACTGGAATAACAATTGGTGAGGAACAATTGAGGAGAGTAGAGAGTTTCAAGTACCTAGGAAGCCTGATACACGAAAACAGATAAAATTCCAGAGAAATATACAAGCAGGGGAGAAAAGCAGAAGCATTTTGGAAGAGTGTCAGTAGCCTGATACGGAGCAAGAGTGTACCCCATATCAGTAAAAAGATTATATCCCGGTCACAAAAAAATGGTTCAAATGGCTCTGAACACAATGGGACTCAACATCTGAGGTCATCAGTCCCCTAGAACTTTGAACTACTTAAACATAACTAACCTAAGGACATCACACACATCCATGCCCAATGCAGGATTCGAACCTGCGACTGTAGTGGTCGTGTGGTTCCAGACTGAAGTGCCCAGAACCGGTCAACCACAGCGCCCAGCTCCCAGTCATATCATGTCCTGATTCTGACATATGCATCCAAAACTTGTGTTATGAAAGGAAGAGAGAAAAGCAAAGTACAGTCTAGTGAGATGAAATCCTTGAGGAACAGTATTGGAGTGACAAAGACAGACAGGTTAAGAAATGAGAGTATCAGAGAGTTAATGAGGGTCTAACCACCACAGGAAGAGATAGAGAAAGCAAGGCTGAGATGGTATGGACATGTTAAACGAATGGAGGAGAAGAGGATATCCAGGAGGATACACAAGATGAAACTGGAAGGAAAGGGACCAAGAAGAAGACCAAGAGACACATGGCTGAAGGGAGTGGAGGAATGCATTCAGAAGAAATGAGAAGACTGGACCAAGGTGAAGACAGAGAGATGGTAGCAAGACAGAAGATGATGGAGAGGCTTATGTTCCAAACAGACCTGGCCAGAGGCTGAAAACTCTCCAAGATGATGATGATGATGATGATCACAGTTCAGTTTCCAGAAAGGTTGTTCAACTAGGAATACTGTTTATACATTCACTCATCAAATAGTAGAAGCCTTAAATAGTATCATCAGTTGGCATTTTTTGTGATCTCTCCAAGGCTTTTGATTGTGAAGATCTCTTAGAAAATTTTGAGTTTTATGGAACTGAGGGCTCTACACACATCTGATTTGAATCATTCTTGACAAACAGAATGCAAAAGGTTGTGCTGAATAATTGAGACAGTGTCAGAAAGGTAAAAAACTTTAGTGAGTGGAGTAAAATCACAAAGGGAGTCCCACAGGGTTCAATTATGGGTCTACTCCTATTCCCTATATATGTAAATGGTCTTCCACTTACCATTCAACAAGAAAAACTGGTACTTTTTGCAGGCAATACTAATGTTATAATAAATACCATTAGAGAGAAAGCAACAGAAGAGTTGGTAAATTATATTTTAAAATCAACAATTAAGTGATTCTCTGAAAATGGACTCTCCATAAATTCTGAAAAAAGTAATCACTACATTCGGTTCTGTACAACAAATAGAGTCAAACCAACAATAGACGTAGCACATGAGCAGGAGTCAGTAAGTAGGCAGAATGCCTCAAATGTCTGGGCACAGAAATGGATGCAAACTAGTACTGGAATCTTCTCAAACAATTAAGTTCAGCTATTTTTGAGCTTCATATAATTGCTAATCTTGGAAACAAACATAGCAATCTCCTGACATATTTTGCATATTTTCACTCAACAGTGTCATACAGAATAATTTTCTGGGCAAACTCATCACTTAGAAAGAAAGTATTGACTGCACAAAAGTCTGGTGTTTACCTACTGGTGTCATGTAAGTACCTCTTCAAGGAGCTGGACAATTTAACTACACAATCACAGTATATATTTTCACCAATGAAGTATGTCATAAATAATCCATCAAAATTTGAGAAGAATAGTGATGTACATACTGACAACACTATATGGAAAAATAACCTGTATTACACATTGCTAAAGCTACCCCCAATAACATAAAATTTCTGACATGTAGTGAAGCAAATTTTAAATCTAATTTAAAATCACTTCTCTTGGACAACTTCTACTATTCCATTGAAAAATTTCTACTTAAAAACTGGTAGAAAAAAAAAAAAATAAAAAAAAAATTAAAAAAAATAATTAAAATGTGTATCTGCATGAACAGGAATGAAATGATAATGTTTTCTGTAATGTTAACAATAATCATGTACACATATCCTCTAAAATTACTCGTTCCACATCATTCTGATAAAATAATCATTCAAATGATCTATGGAGCATGTAAGTTACTAAATAATTAACTATGTATTTAGAGTGGAACCATCATCACCAATGAAAGGGAAAGAGCAAAATTTCAAAGAGAAATGGATGAAGGTATGAGAGTATTGGCTATTGAGGAGGATGTTATCCCTAAAAAGCAGAGGGTGCTGGTCGAAAGAACAATACAACAGATGATGGAGATCAAGCTGGAACTGGAAAACAGAGTAAATTGAAGTGAATGGTACACTGATGAGTGTGAGATGGCTATTGAGGAATGAAATAGTTCAAGGAAGAAGATTCTCCATTAACATACAAGGGCTGCCAGACTACATTATGAAGAAATAAAGCAGAAAGCAAAAACTATTTGCAGAAGGAAAAAGAGAGAATTTCAGAAAAATAGATTGAGAGAAATCAAGGACAGTAGAAGTGAAAAGGATGTTATAAAATGTGCAAGGGAATAAAAGAAATAAAACAAGGATGTCAGTCTCAGACAAATTACATGCAGGGATAAAGAAAGTAAGTTGACTGGAGATGAAAGTAATATCAAAGAAAGATGGTAAGAATATTTTAAAGACCAATTGAAATCTGGGGAAATCCAGGAATCTGAAGAAGAGGAATAGGTGGAATAAGCTGGGAGCAATGATGATGAAGAGGAACCAATGTTGAAAGAAGTGACCATAGCTGTTAAGGAAATGATCCCCTACAGTATTGTGGGGGTGGATAAGACACCAAGTAAATTTTCAAGCATAGTGGTACAGAGATTTTAAAGAAAATTCAGGAAGTGGTTAGGAAATTATGGAGAACTGAAAAAATGGCAACAAACTGGAACTTATCCATTCATTATATAATACATGAGGAGACTGACAGAACAAACTGCAATAACTATAGAGCAACATGACTGGTGTATGCTGGATAGAAAATACTGGATAGGTTACTGAACAAGAAATTATGAACACATGCAGGAGCCATGACTGTGGAATATCTTTGTGGTTTCCGGAAGGAAAGAACACCTACAGATCAGATGTTCACCCTAGATTAATAATGGAAAAGTGTTACAAGTATGATATAATGGTGCATCAGTTGTATGTGGATTTTAAAGCAGCCTATGACAATGTCAACAGAAACATTCTCTTTAAGGCTTTGCAGGAGCTGAGGATACCACCAAAGCTAATAAGACTTGTGAAAATGCCCCTAAGCAACCCCAACTGCAAAATAGTTAATCTCAAATATTCCAATAATTTCCTAATCTTTCAACAAATGAAGCAAGGAGATTCTGCATCACTAATATTATTTAACTTGGCTCTCGAGGCTGTCACGTAGAAGCTGCCAGACATAACAGATGGTACTTCCAAGTCTTTCAACAAATGAAGCAAGTAGATTCTGCATCACTAATATTATTTAACTTGGCTCTCGAGGCTGTCACGTAGAAACTGCCAGACATAACAGATGGTGCTATTTTCAACTGTATGGTATCAACAGAGATAAAGGTAAGAATATCTGCAGGTAACAGGTACTATTACAGCTTCTGGAACATCTTTCAATCATCCAACATTTCAAGATAGCTGAAGATGACAGTTTACAAAATGATTATAAAAGAGTTCTTACATATGGGTTGGATATATGGACAATAACCCAGTTGGTCGGAAATGTTTTGGATCCATGGGAACACAAAGTAGGGGAAAGAGGGGCAAAGTGACAGGTTGGGAAAAGTGGCCACTGATTATTTGATGTCTTCAGTAGTGCTGTTTCCCACCAAGAAGTGGACAGACTAGTAATCAACACCTTTCCATGAATGTGTCTGGGTTTTTTGATTGTTCGATGTAAGGTTACTTTAGTTGCTTCATTTTTATGTAGAGCAATTGGTTTTTGTGATATCACAGATCAAGCAGTGCTTTTTGGCTTACAAATATAACTCACTGTCATTGTCTTTGGTTGTATTGTTTTGTTTGTGAACCACTGAGACAAACACTGTATCTCACTGGGAAAACTAATCACACTATATGTTGGGAAAAGTAGCCAAGGTGGCCACTTTTCCTGATGGATGGTCACTGTTCCTGACCATTTTAAATCCATTTATCCCAGTGAGAATTAACTAATTCCATATTTTATGCGTAGTATAACAACTGAAATTAAAACATTACAAACTGTTTTATACAAAAAACTAATATCCATTATTCAGCCCTTCTGCAAGGGTTTGCAAGAGCTTAAAGATATCAAGAAAATACATTTAGAAAACAGGGCAAAAGAAATGGGGTCCTGTTGCAATGCAAATGGCAAGTGAAGCAGTAAAGAATGATAACTTGCCTATTTCAGCAGTGGCAAAACAATTCAATATTCCATGTAATACACAAAACAAAGAGTGCCAGAGGAAAAAAGAGGTGCAGTTGACAGTAAAAAGGTTATTGGCAGCTTAAAGATTGCTCAGTGGAGAACAAGAGCAAGAAATTCTTAATCACATTTTGGGAATGGAAAAGTGCTTTTAAGGAATTACAGTGAATGACCTGTGGTGATTAGCGTTTCAGTTGGCAGAGCATAAGAAAATACTACATCACTTCAACAAAGAGTATGAAATGGCATGTAATGACTGGGTGGTGTGCAGTAGGGAACAGCATCCTAATATTAGTCTTAGTGTTACGAAGCCAGAATCTACCTCTATGGCCAGAGCACAAGCATTTAACAAGGTGAACATAGACAGGTTTTTTTATATTCTTAAAACATTGCAAGATGAACAGTTTTATTCTGCTCATCATATTTATAATGTTGATGAAACCTATCTTTTGACAGTTCAGACCAAGATCAGCAAAGTGTTTGCACTCAAAGGAATACAACAAGTCAGAGTGGCTACTTCAGCTGATAGAGGTTTGCTGTTGAATGAAGACTGAACTTAAAAAATGGGGCTCCACCAGGAACAGAATTTGCTTGCCACCATAGCGGGTGGATGCAAAGTGAAAGCTTTTTGGATTGGTTTGAACATTTTTAAAACATGCAGATCCAGTTGCTCAATATCCATCTTAGACGGTCACTCTACCCACACTAAGAACATATGTTTCATTGATAAGGCCAGAAAAAATCATACAACTCTTGCCTGCTTTCCCCCACACTGTAGCCACAAGCTCCAACCTTCTGATGTGGCATTCATGTCTCCTTTTCAAACCTTCTATGTGCAAGCTTGTGAAAAATTTCTTTGCAATAATCCAGGAGGAGCTATTACACAGTTTGAAATGAGTGCAGTCCTGGGTGAAGCATTTCTTCATGCAGCCATTCCAGTGACCAATTGATGGCTTTAGAAAGTGTGAAATTTTTCCTCTAGACCCTAACATATTTGCCGGCCCATGTGGCTGAGCGGTTCTAGGCGCTTCAGTCTGGAACCGAGTGACCGCTATGGTCACAGATTCGAATCCTGCCTCAGTCATGGATGTGTGTGATGTCCTTAGGTTAGTTAGGTTTAAGTAGTTCTAATTTCTAGGGGACTGATGACCTCAGATGTTAAGTCCCATAGTGGTCAGAGCCACCACCACCTAACATATTTACCAATGAGGACTATACTGCAGCTGTGGCTACTGATATTCCTTTGGACACTAATACTGTGCCTTGTTCAAATATTTGTTCTTCTCATTGTGAAACTGCTGCATCTTTTTGCAAGTGCTGGTCCCTCTGGACACCAATCTGTTTTATATTATTCAAATAGTCCTATGAGTTCATTTCCAGAATTAACTTATGAGCTGTCTTCAAGTGTAGGCTGCCCTCAGATTATAGGTGATAAGCCTCAATGTTCCCCTCAGTTTCCATCCTCTGAAGAATGTCCCTCTCAGTATCAAACAGGTAGGTTCCACATAAGCCCAAAGAAGGTAGAACCTTTGCCTAAGAAACAAAGTGTGAATCAAAGACAAACTAGGAGTAAAAAAGTAAAGACTGTCATAATTACTTCAAGCATTTATAAAAAAAATGCTTTGGATGAAGCCAAAAGAAGGAAAGGAAGATGAAGAGCCTTTAATGGAAAAAAGGAAGCTTGAAAAGAAAGAAATAGATAAGGCCAATATTCTGCAATGTAATGCAACACAAAACAAATTTAAGAAGCTACAGTGAGATCAAATGCTGAGAGCGTTTCTGCTAGAAGGAAACTTTTTCAAGAAGAAAATTTCACTGATGAGGATAGTGACTCAGACTGCTTTTACTGGAAGGAAGCTTTTTCTAGATCTAAAAAAAATGAAGGTTGGGGGAAGGTGTCATAACTGTAAGTTCTGAGTTCATTAACAGTGTGCTGGACATGATGAAGGTGACAACAATTTCATGTGAAAATTTTTTATATGACTTAAAATTGTTTCTGAGTCGATAAATTGTGAATGAGTTAGATAGAAATAGCAACCCATAGTTAGTCATTGATTTCTTTGTTTACATCATTAGAAATAATTAATTCTTCTCATTTATTGGCCTTTGTGTGCTAACAATGTATTGCAACATGTTTTTTCTAATTTGTATTATTGTTCCCCTAATAATAATCAATAGTGAGATAAAAACTATAAGCCTGCCCATATTTTTAAACTAATCATTCTATTTGGGAATGGTGACTAAGGACTTGCCACTTTTCCCAGTTAGGTAGGAAAAAGTGGCCACTATGTAAACATCCAGAAAAACATTTATATATCCTATAAAACATACTTTCACCTTAGCTATAAATATTTATTGTGACACCTTACAGTACACAGATTTGAGACGTATGTGCCACAAGATTCTGTTAATAGTCAAGGTTTCATGAAAATTCAATTTCATTTAGAGTGGGCACTTTATCCCATCTTCGCTGCTCTGCAAGATATATGGGGGAGTATATGAAAACGATGCTTGGAGAATTTGGACCAATGCAGAACTGCATGAGTTCTATAAAAATCCACCAGTCATGTAAATATAAAGGCATGAAGGTTATAGCAGTTGGAGTATGTGCAGAGGAAGGAATAACTGTGAGTGCCAAATAAGGTGCTGATTGCAAAGGTAGAGGGTAGCTGCTCATTGGGGAGACAAAGACAGCAATTAGTGGATGACGTAGACATGGATCTGAGAGAGTTAGGAGTATGGAACTGGAGAAATCTCACGAAATAGAGAAAGGATTGCAGGAAACAGGTGGTCGACACAACCTGAACACTTCATGTGCTTTAGTGCCAGAAAAGAAGAAGAAAGTAGATTCTGACTAAGCATTGTGTTTTTTTAACATTTTTTAATCTAATGGTGAGGAAATGGATGACTAAATGTAGCACAGTGTAAGAGATTCTCTTTTATTGGTATCACTCCTGACACAAATACTGTTTTTGTTTCCTTTTTTCACCAAATCTACATATGACTGCTACATTAAATTGCAATATTCCAACATAGGTTTAGTTTTTATTGTCATGGTTTGCAGTAGGACTTACATTAGTTTGATTACCAGGATACAAATATTGTTTATGGAATTATTTCAATGGAGCTGACAGCCTCGCCACAGTTGTAGCACCGGTCTCCATCAGATCGCCAAAGTTAATTGCTGTCAGGCTTGGCTAGCACTTTGATGGGTGACCATTCAATTTGCAAAGCACTGTTGGCAAGTGAGGTGCACACAGCCCCTGTGAGGAAAACTGAGGAGCTACTTGCTCTGGTCTTTTAAACTGATATACGGACTGGAGGGTGATGTGCTAACCATATGCCCCTCCATATCTGCATCCAGTGATGCCTGTTGGCTGAGGATGACATGGCAGCTGGTCAGTACTGTTGGGCATTCATGGCTTGCTTGGGCAGAGTTCAGCTGTAATTATTTCAATGAATGAAATATTCGTTATTCAGAAAGATCACATGCACTTAAATTCTAAGACAGATAATAAATGTCTCTTCAAGGACTAATATAGGTGCACTGCTGAAAAGTTCTTGGTCTTTCCCAGAAATCACGGCACTACTCACATGATTTTTTCCCCTTATGTTGGTACACATATTAGTAGATGCCATATAAAACTGCAAGTAATTCCAGGCGTCAATGGACTATAGGCAATCATTGAAGGAGTTGTGGTGTGAGTGATGTTGAAAATGGACAACAGTTGAGTATCATATAGTAATTAAATGCTCTATAAAAAAGATTTGATTTGAACTGAAATTCATTTGTAGCTTGTAAATGTTTTTGGTGGCTCTTCACCTTCAATTTCCACCTTGAAGAAATGGGTGGATATTATTTAAACATAGCCTTGGAAGTGTCTAAGTTAATCCACATGAAGGACATCCAAAACATGCAATCACACTGGTAATCAACAAAGTGCATGGTACGGTTTTTAAAGGTCAATTTATACAGATGCGTTAAGTTGATAGTCCTCTATGGATATCAAAGGAATGTGTTGGTTGCATCTTGCACCAGGACTTGCACTTGAGAAAGCTTTGTACAAGTTGGGTGCTGCATGTGCTCATTGTGGATCATAATTCTTTTGCACTACTCTATTCAAAAAGAGTTTGGTGTATTTTAAGACAAACTGAAGGGACTTTTTGCATCAATACGTGACTGTGGATGAAACACGGATTCACCACTACACATGCAGATCCAGACAGCAGTCTATGCAGTGGATTAAAGCCAGTTCTTCAGCTCCAAAGAAGGCATGGAGACTGCTGTTGGAGGAAAGACCATGGCGTCAATGTTTTGGGATGCAAAAAAAAATATTTTTGATTGACTATCTTGAAAAAGGCAAAACGATAATTGGAGCATACTATTCTCAGCTTTTGATGAAACCAGATTCAATTATTCACAAAAATTGGCCCAGTTTAAAGGAAAAAAAAATCATCTTCCACTGGAAAAATGCATCTGCCCTCAAAAGTATCTTGGCAGTGGGGAAATTCAGGGATTTCAAGTACTGCAACATCCACCCTGTTCTATGGATTTAGTTCCCTCAGACTTCCATCTATTCTCAAAACTGAAGAACTTCTACACTTATCAACGAATTTTGTCCAGTCAAGAAGCCATTGTGGTTGTAGATTGGTACTTTTCAGCACCTCCGGAGGAATGCTGCAGAGAGCATATAATGGCATTGAAACTCTGCTGGATGAAATGTATTGATAGTATGGGAGGTTATGTTGAGAAATAAAACTTCTTAGAAAGCATAAATTGTCATTTTCTCTATCAAACCAAGAACTTTTGAGACCATCCTCACACACTACTTTATAGCTTTGATTTTTCTCCCTATATGCAGCACATTCTCTTCTTTAAAATATTTGCAGCCTGGGAGACAATGTCAATCAAAAATATTATTTACATGAGGAATACAAGACTGCACAATTTGTAACATGTAAGGGGTGATCAGAAAGATTAGATCTGTGTGTGTTGCTGTGGTGTATATGCAACTTAGCATGATCCCAGAGTAGATATGTAAGCATTGACATATAGACAAAGGATTAGTGTATCATTTGTGTCTTTCTGGCACATGCATGGTAAATGCAGAAAAGTGAACTAGGGCAACACAATTACAAAAAAATGTGTCCAGATACATCCAATGTGCTGTTATTCTTTTCTTGGCTGCCAAAGTTCAAATGCTAGTAGACATCCCTCAGAACATGAAGAATATGTGTGGAGCAGTTAGTATGTCAAAGAGCACTATTGTGTGCTTGTCACAGTTTGGTTAAAAACATCTGTTGATCTGGGAGGCCAGCCAACTCAAGTGGGAGAGGAACTTGAGCACTCCCCAAGTGAATACCATGCCTTCAGTCGCTTACAAAAGGCCAATTCCTGTCAGATGAGAATGTGCAACAATCAGTGACAGACTTCTTCACACAGAGGCACATACTGTTTTAATAACTGGGTATCTTGAACCTGGTGCATTAATGGGATGATTGCCTAAATGCTCACTGTGATTTTGCCTCATTCGAATACCAATTATGGACTGTACAGGCTTTAAACAGAAACTTTTTAATTGTCCTTTATAAAGACCTTCATCACCCTGTTACCAATTTCTGGCCTTTATTTTGCTGTTTCTAATAGTAAGTATAATTGCTGTGTATACAAGTTAGTGAAAAACTTAAGAGTAAAAGTCTGTTTGTGGAGCAATCTTCATGGAATATCATACAAAATGTGGGATGCATTTTTGCACTTAAAACTCCACCCACTGAAACAAAGCTAACGTAGAAGCTGTGTAAAGATTACATAACATAGTAACATCATTTCTAAATATGTATAAATATTGCTTGCACCTAATCTCTGTTTCCTACATTGTTATTTAAAAATACTTGTGCTATAATTTATGCAGACCTAGATCTATGATATTTTCTAACTAGGACAACAACTTGATAGTGGCACCCCCTCCCACCCCTTTCCAAGTGTTTGAGATATGAATTTTTCAAAAATAGTTTCATTTTTTAGCACACATCTATCTGAAGAGTTTGATATATGAAAGATATATGTTCAAGGAAATGTAAGACATGTTATTTGGTCTTAAGTGTGATAAAGTGCAGTGCCAGACCTCCTCACACAACATTCTTCTATGGCACATCACTGTATTTCACTGTGTGGAATTCAGAGGTGTATATTTTGTAATGGAAGCCATCAAACCTATAATGGGAACAGTGGAAATTAAAATGTCCTTCCATGCCTCTCCTGTTCCCAGTCAGCGGTTTGACATCCTACTCCCCCTTAGCTTGTGGTGACTATATTGACCAAGTCGCGTGTAATATCTTCGTTTTGCCAAGCTCTTTGCAGCAGTCTGTAGCCGCGCCTGAAAGTTTACACACGTGGAGAGTGCCCACCACACCGCACACATGCCAACTAAGTTTCCCAATGGACGCTTCAGTAGGGTTTTCCAACTATCCACCGTGTGTTCGTAATAGTTCGACGCAGTTTCTGAACACACCTACTAGCAGTACGCAACAGAACAGTGCTTCTGCATTCCCACAGTCACGTGTGCCAGCATCAGGTATGAACAATAGCTTTCCGTTATCATACATGAGTCAGCAGTCATGTGGCAGTGTTCCGTACCAACAGAACGTTTTTTGTGCACAAAACTTTGAATACGAACGTTTTACGTTGAGTATGAATTTCCCACGTGTTCTGAGTGCTCAACAACGGCTGACACAATGCGCTCAAACACCAGTGACTATGTTTGCGGGTTTCCTAAGTGCTAGTGTGAACTTTCCACCCGAATCAGTGGTGGTACAAATCAAGCCGGACGCCCAAGACGGGAAATTTCGTGTTTATCTCAGAACCCCAAAGTTTGCACCAGCCGCCCCCCCCCCCCCTACCACCCCCCCACCCCCCCCCCACGACCTGCGTCCACTTTATGAGTGTTTCCTGCAGCACACGCCATTCCTGCCACGTCTACCGCATGTGTTCAACAAACATATTTGATGCATCTGTAGCGGAGGGGCCCGGAAACTGTACTACGTCATCTCCGCACATCGGTCAACTATGGTTGACTCTACCGCACAAGTCCATTCTACGCCTGTTGGTGTTAGTTTGTCGAACACACGATTCACTGATTCCTCGACCAAGGTCGAGCAAGCCACACCTACTGTGCCACATGCAATTGACAGTGTCAAATGGTTCAAATGGCTCTGAGCACTATGGGACTTAACTTCTGAAGTCATCAGCCCCCTAGAACTACTTAAACCTAACTAACCTGAGGACATCACACACATCCATGCCCAATGTAGGATTCAAACCTGTGACCGTAGCAGTTATGCGGTTCCATACTGAAGCACCTAGAACCGCACAGCCACAATGGCCGGCCTGACAGTGTCAGAAGCCGGTACACCATTACTCCACTCAAGATAATTAGGCTGCAGAACTATGGACAGGGAGTGACAGTTTCTCATAAACAGTTATGTCAAGACTTCCCCATCCATTGGCCGAAGCTACCACCCTTCACAAGGACCACCCACACACATGGTTTGCCTTGGTCGACCACGTGCTGCAGCTACACGGCATCGCTGACAACAGTTCGAAGTTCCTTTGCCTACTATGACACCTCCATGATGAACTGGACCTGATCTATGATAATGTGGCTTCGCCTCACACTAGGGACAAATACGCATTCGCCTGACGCACCATCCTTGAGCGACTGTCGACATCGACAGAGAACACTATCCGCCTCATCAGTCACGAATCCCTGGGTTCCAGATCCCCGTCGCAGCTATGGCGTCATCTCCACGCCATGATAGACACACATCACATGCCAGACGTTACACTTTGGTCCATCTGGTTGCTCAGACTTCCTCTGGAAGTTCAAATTCAACTTCTCCATGTGCCTTCAGATGCCAAACTGAAGATCACAGACCAGGTATACAACATTCTGTCCGCCCCGCATACTCCAGCCTCAGAGGTTTGCACACCTGTGCTGCAGCTTCCATCGTGCAGTACAGAGTATGCACAACTCACTCCGCATATGTGCGCGGTCCCAACACCGCCTGGCAGCCTTCGCCGTAACTCCTCTCACACCAGTACTACTGCAACACCGCCACCGGAGGAACCTGCAAACAAGATCCCCCCCCCTCCACTGCCACTTCAACCTCAGCCAGCAGACGAATGACGTCACGCACCACCCCCATTGGTGTTATTTCCATTCCAGCTTTGGCCACGCGGCTAAGAAGTGTTGTTCTCTATGCGCTTTCCCAAACTAATAATGTGACCAAATTCAGGCGCTATGGGCTGCAGTGCACCGCACAGACGCCTGTCACTTAATACTTCTTCACCTCAGCACCAAGATGCTTGTATGTGAAAGATACAGTGTCTCGCCTTTCATTTCTAGTCAACACGGGGGCCAAGGTTAGTGTGATACCCTTATTCACAGGTATTAAATTCGAGCATTAGCCTTATCCCATGCTTCGAGCTGCCATAAGTCCCTGATTCCATGTCATGAAATAACTAATTTAAGCCTTAAACTGCAGCATATTAACACCCCCTTACAGTGAACTTTCATTATCGCGGATGTGGGGTAGATTTTCTCTTAGCCCATGCACTGTCACCCAATCTACAATGAGGTACACTAACCATTCCCTCTTATCTGGGAGCGCCACTCTATTGTATGAGCTAGCTGAAACCGCTGTTGCAGTGCTCTCTCTTAGATCACACAGTGACGAACTTCAAGACAGCAATGAAGCCCTCCGCCTGTAACCTCCCCCTCACTTATCGACCTTAATGACAGTGAAAAATTAAACCGCGTGTACCTAATGCAAATTTGGGAAAACACAACCTATCGATGTATTCGTTCGATAGGATAGTTTTCCCTAGGCCAGACCCAGTGTATAAATACAAATAATATTCACAAAACAAACCTATATATATATATATATATATATATATATATATATATATATATATAGGTTTGTTTTGTGAATATATATATATATATATATATATATATATATATATATATATATATATATATATATATATATATATATATATATACCAGGAAGTTTTAAATTAATGAACATTTTTCCTAAACTGTGTGGTGATTAACGGGTGATGTGGAATGTCATTGTCATTGAAATGAGTGATTGTTAGACTCTGTGAAGCTCTTAACTGACACACTGAAGTGTAATATTTTCTGTAATAAATTACTACAGTATAGTATAATGCAAGAAATTGTGACTTTTGGTATATATATGAACTGTGTTTTGTGCCACACTAGCATAAATATCTTTGCCACTGTATTTGTAGGTGCTGGTCTTATTCAATGTGCTAAAACATCTTTTTGGTTGGCAAACTGGTCACTGTTCTTATATCTAAAACGATGAAGACTAAATGTGTGTGCTTATGTAGTCTAAATTATGATATCATGTGCATTTTGAGCAACCACCATTACTCATTTAGAATTTTAAGAAGTGATTGAGAGAGGTGCTGCCAAGGACAGTCCATGAAAATCGGGTCAAATGGTTCAAATGGCTCTGAGCACTATGCGACTTAACTTCTGAGGTCATCAGTCGCCTAGAAGTTAGAACTAATTAAACCTAACTAACCTAAGGACATCACACACTTCCATGCCCGAGGCAAGATTCGAACCTGCGACCATAGCGGTCACTTGGCTCCAGACTGTAGCGCCTAGAACCGCACGGCCACTCCTGCCAGCAAAATCGGGTCAATAAAGGCCCTAATAAAGTGCCCGTAAATATTGCTTGAACTTGGTCCCTTAACTGCATTGAATCTGGCTTGAGAAATAAAACAGGTCCATCTGTTGTATATGAAATATTGCCACTGTTGTAGTGCCTGTACAAAATTGTCATTAACACGAGGACATTAGACATAGATGGATGCCTGTTGCTCCATCATGAAAGCCCTTTGAGTTGAACTGATGCAGGATTGGAGCACTTAATGGTGCACTGCCAACAGGCACCATTCATCATCTTCTATAAGGAGCACCATACATTGAAGAAATTGAAGTTGATGCAACCAATGATAAAACCAAATGGTTCTGCACCTAAGAGCCTTGGAAGCCAAGCTGACCGCACATACTGCAGGGCTTGTTGAAGATGCAGGTAGCATCTAGATATTGCAGTTACATGTCAGGAATCTATAGGGAACACACTGAACAATGTGAGCAGTTGGATGTCAAACTGAAAATAGTCTCCTGGCACCCAATTTCAGGATCCAGACTTGCCAGAAGGCAAGCAAGAGCATCTGCATTAAAATAATGAGCAGAAGTGTGATAAAAAAAGTACTGGAAATTTATGAAACAGAGAACCCATCAATGAAGGTGATCTATCATACTCTTTGGCAACTATGCCTTAGGTCCAAAAATCCACAAGAGCAATTTAATTTTTGTGATAAGATGATATTTGTAACCATATAAAAATATGAGAAATTTATGGATGCAGAACATAATGTCCAACAATTGATTTTTAATCCATGGATAAAGCTATTCAGCTGAAATAAGTGCCTTTGACATAAAGGCAATTGGCCACTAACTTACTGTAGCAAATGTATCTGCTTCCTTGTGAGGGCACATCTATTGCCAACCACAATGGCAAATGGAGCTCGCAAGTCTAGACAGGATACTGACTGGATGGTCAATTTAAACTTCTGAACAGTCAGATAGTAATCTTCTGACCACTAAAAGGGGACCCTCTTCTTATGGGGATGATTTAGCAGGAAAACTATGGGGCCTACCTCCAGAATAAATTTCGCACAATCGTTTACTTCTGCCAGAAATACTTGGAAAGCCTTGACAGATTTAGGCACAGGGATGTTCTGGATAGCCTTTACTTATTCTTTGGTTTGCCAAGTCCCTCTTACAACCTAGGTGCATGACTGTTGGTTGAAAAACCTTTTTGTATGTGGCCTGCATAGGGAATATTGTTGAGACAGTTCTCATTATATGGAATCCCACCAATAGTCTGTTCAAGAAACCTCTGTTATTATGGAATTTGTACAGTCAAAATGGTGTGATTAACACCAAAATCTCCTTCAGTCTTCATCAAATGGTGACTGAAAATATGTCTCCACAAGAAAATGAAAGAAATTTTCTGTTGAAAGTTTAGAAGAAAGTTCATCTGGATGAGGCAACAGATGAGAATCAATGTCCTCTTGAGCATTACTTATTTGCTTAATGTCCCCGAACAACCGAAATGAGGCCCCAGGTTTTCTATTCACCACAAACTGCAAAGCCCACTGACTGTAAGAAATGGGTGTCAAAGCCTGTGTCAAAGCCATCTGTCTAGTTTAACATCAACCTTGTCCTTAATAGCCATGAGAAATGGGAAATCTTTGGAAAACCTTGGACTTTCTGCTAGCTTCAATATAATGTGGGCCTGAATGTCAACTGCCTTTTTCAAACCTGATTCATATACTAGCATAAATTTCAAATGAAATTCATATATGTTTCACAGGGTACCAACAAACCAATGGAGTGCAGTTAATATTGTAATGAAAATTCAAAAGTGAAATACCTGTTAAGGCCAAATATGATCTCAGACACAGATCCAATACAACAAACAATGATTCTGTTCATGGTAACTGATCATGGGAAACCACTAAAATTTTTCTGAGAAGGATCAACATCCGAAGCTTGCCAGTTTTGTTACAACTGATTCAGTAAATTAGAAAATGTATCTTGCACCAAAGTTGACAGTAAGTATCCATAACTTATATTGTCTTACAAGATTGATAGTTATGTACTTGGTATTTATAAGGTAGATTACTTTAATAACTAAACAGTAAGCATATTTCAACAGTACATGCAAAGTACAGCATTTTTTGTATTAATGTGAATATAAGTAGCCAATTTTTTATTTCAACAATTTGGAATTACACCCTCATATGATTAAATCTAGGATATCCAACAAATTATGTTCATGAGGATAATTAATTCATACATCCATATTGTTAATTTGAAACTTAAAATTAAAAATTGGAAATAGGAAAAATAAATCAGACAGGTTCAGGAAATCCTTCTGGATATAAATGAAAATTGGACATTAATAATTGTCAAATTTGATAAACAGGGAATAAACTTTAAAACAGACTCATTCTACTTTGAAGCCTTCTATATCATTCTGTCTGATTGTAAAATCTTATATCTGTCCCTATTAATGGATTTATTACATTGCTTTCATGATTTAATTTTTAGCATTAACTGGCTTAACTGAAGCTGAACAAAATGTGTCTTGGAAGCTATATTTCCTGCATTAGTTATGTAAAGAATAGCTCAGGCTAGTATATGACTAGATGAATGTGGAAAATCTCCAAAATCATCCTCAGACTGTGTGGCAGAATCAGCTTTTAGCACCTTGGGACTGCACCAGGCTGATCGTCATCTCTTCAGTTTGTCACATTATTGTGAAGCATGCCATTGCCTATGCTACTGGGCACAACTATTTCCATAGTAACTGACACATGCTTTCTCTTTCTACCTTACAGGTATCACATTCGCCCCCCCCCCCCCCCCCCCCCTCTTCTAGTACAGAAAATGATCTTTTCTTTTTTTCAGCTGGCGTCTTTAGGTTTAAGTATAGATGAACACACCTAAAACACAGCATGGCTATGTTCTTCTACGTATATTACAACAGCTCTGACATATAAAACTGAATGCAGAATCAGCAAGCCATAGTGGATTTTCTTTTTATACAGACAAATGGAAAATTACTTTTGTGCTTACAATGAGTATCAAGTGAAGCTGGCAATGAATGCTACATATTATGCTCTGAATTTTATGTGTTGGGAATTGGGAACAGAATTCATGCACCAGCGTGTTATATAGGCTCCTTTCTACAGCTCAGTAAGGTGTAAAAGAGGAGGTGACTGAAAAAGAGTGAAGACAATATTTTGGAACAGTTCTGGAAAGTCTCATATCCACCTTGACAGAAAATAAGTGTCAAAACCACAGCCACACAAAGGAATCATCACATTTCACATGATGTGAGTGACAACTAAGAAAATCCATAATGTACAGTGAATTCTAAAGCTGCAGTATTGTTTTATCGTGGTCAGTAATGTAAAATCTGTAGTTTAATAGAGTTGCAGGCAATGACTGCTAGAAATTCAAGAATTCTGTAATGAATAATATACTTGTACTCCAGTTTCCAGGAGGGGACAAGTTTGCTTCTGTTTGAGGATGCCTTTGCACATGATTGTAGGTGACCTTCAGTGGCACAAAACCTATGAGTGGCACTTTGTGGTGTCCCTACGCCTGTAGGCACTTCACTAAGGGAGGGAGCCATGTAGACAGGTTAATGACTAAGACTGATGCTCAAAAAGAAAAGTCACTGGAATGACAAGCACTGTTGCATGAAACAGAAAACAGAATTGTATGTGGTTCCAGCAGCACATGATCTATGCCTGAAATGTTATTAATTTGAATCAGTTCAGGCTGCTTTGTTACAACATACTTCTGTGATGTGACTTCTCTGCAAACAATTGTAGCACTTGCCCTCATAATAATGTAATTTTCATCTGGCATTCTATGAAAAAACTGTGTGGAAACAGAGTGTATTGCCATAAGTAATGTGAGGTATTGGTCCAGTGTTGTGAAGAACATTGCCAATTGACTGCTGTTGAATAGATCTTTTTTTTTTAGCAGTTACTGGTACAGAAATTTGCTACAATGTATCACTACAACTATAGCTCATATGTAAATGTCAAAGACTGAGAAAAAAGTTTGTTACACAGTGTGTGATATGTCAAAGGCACACACACAGTTTGTATCACTTAAGCCAGGGAGGGATCAAACTATCTTAAACTTGTATGTGGACCTCTTTATCTGGGGTTAAGTAAATCACTACATCACACAATAAACTATCCACAGGCACACTTGTGAATTTACATTTTCTACTAAGCCCCTGCAAACCTACAACCCACGTTGTGTAACTTCCAATGTGTGATTTGCAGTCCTATAAAACTTCTGGTCTTGCTGCTTTAACATTCTTTTTGTTGAAAAAAAAAAAAAGTCAGACCATGGTGACACAGACAAATCAAACAACAGGGCTAACTCATGAACAATGTAATATAACTTTGAATTTGTAGGCCACAAGAAAGTCCAATGATGATCCATCCACGTGATATCACTTGCCTGAACGTGCAGTGTGAATCATCTTTTGTACACTTTCCAGTCTTATTGAGTGTTATTAAATGGCTTAAAGGCTGGGATATTGAGCAATGCTAGTATCTGAGCTGACTCAGAGATGATTTTGATGGTATTCCCATTCTCCAGTGTGGAGGCTGCAGGCACGACGATTGCTGGTAACCAGCAGGGGTGCTGACCAAAACCACATGCTGAGACTGCCATCTCTTATGGGAAATTCAATAAAACAGAACACAATAGTGAGCAAGATCACTGATGGAGGAAATTGAGCAGTGTCCATGGCTGGCACCCGTGGAGAAGCTCGGCAGGACTATGGGAACCAATAGGAGTTGTCTGGCAAGCTATCAGAAAAAACTGTCACATCTCCATGGTGGGAAAGTTCTGCAGATATTTTTTTCATCTGGGTCTTAAAGGTGCAAACCATATGCTTGGTTATTAGGGGTGTAAGGGAGTGGAGTGACATAGTGAGTGCCTGACCACACATGAAATCACAAAATGCCTGGGGCCACAGCTGAAGTCTATTGCCAGAAACGAGAGTAACTGGTACACCTTCCATAGAAAAATTTTTTGAGAAAGCATCAATAGTGACTTCAATTCTGGCAGAGAAGCACCAGAACACATACAGAAAATGCTAAAATGGAACTATGACAATCAGCCAAACACATTCAGAAATGGACCCAAAAATTCACATTGATGTGTTCGAAGGACCGAGATGCTGGAAGTCATGGAGAGAACAAAGCATTGGGACCAAAGTGTTCACTGGCACATGGGGGACATGCATCAGCAAAACGCTACAGCTCATGGTCAGTACCAGGCCAGTACAAATGTCTGTGAGCCAAGGTTGTGGTGCAGAAAACACCCCAGTGACACCCATGTAACAGTTTTAGGACTTCACTGCAAGCTTCCAGGAATAACCACCCTGAGAACTGCATTGTCCATGCCAGGAGGAGGATCCTATCTAAGGCTGATAAACTATGGCAGAAGACAAAATAGTTATGAAGCCAATCAGAAGCACAGCATGGAGGATCAGATGACCAACACTGCTGGACAAGGCAGGTGACCAGATTAGGGATGGAATCAGAGGCAGTGGCTTTGGTGACCTTGGCACTAGTGATCATAAACTTGTCTTCCAATTGTCAAATGAAAACACATGAGCTCGTCTTGATCAAACTCACAGTCTGGGCCAACAGGGACCCAGAATAAGGTGTCTGTGTTAGCATGGTGCCCAGTGTGGTGAAAATGGATGTCATGTTAGTATCTGGAGAGGAACGAGGCCCACCACTGCTACCTGTGCATCACCTTGTTGGTGACTCAGGCCAAGGGACTAAATAATGAAACTAATTGTTTGTAGCCTGTAATAAAATGGAATTTGGTGCCAAGAGGAAATATGAAATTTGGTCACTACATACACAATGGCCAGAGCCTCCTTCTTGGTCTGAGATTAATGGACCTGAGCTGGGCTGAGAGTTTTGGATGCAAATGCCAGTGGCTGCTCTGAGCTGTCTGCATTCCGGTGGATGACTGCACCCACACAACACTGCTAGGCATCTGTAGCCAAAACCAATGGTTTGCTAGGATAAAAGCAGCAAAAATAATGCATAATGATGAAATCATTTATAATTCAGCTAATAAATCAAAGGCTATGTGGAGTGTTATAAAAAAAGAATGTGGAGAATACAGACAACCTTGGAAAAATATAACACTATCACATAAAAATAAAAAAGTAACAAACCCCTTAGAAGTAGCCAACACATTTAACAACTTTTTTACTGGTGTTGCTGAAAATATGTTACAATCAAACTTTAAGAGCATCCAGGCAAATGAATATAAAATAAGTGCTTGTAGAGGATCAATGTACATCAGTTCTGTTTCACAAGATGAAGTAGCTAAAGCAATAAAAGGACTAAAAAATTCCAAATCGGCAGGTATTGATGGTATACCTGCAACAATGTTAAAGAAGAGCGCATCAAACCTAATTGAAGTACTCACACATTTATGCGACTGCTCACTTCAGGCAGGCACTTTCCCTGATGTGTTAAAAACATCAAAAGTTATTCCTGTATATAAAAAAGGGGATAAAGACAATGTAAATAACTACAGACCCATCACAATTTCCTCCTGCATCTCTAAAGTACTGGAAAAAGTTATGTATGAGAAACTTATGAAATTTATAAATAAAAACAGCATCCTATGTAATGAACAACATGGATTCAGAAATAAGAGGTCAACAACAACTGCTGTCTATGAGTGCATCAATTCCCTCCTAAACCTGATGGACAAAAAACAGGAAACAATAGGAGTCTTTATTGACTTGTCAAAAGCTTTTGACATGGTGGACCATAAAATTCTGCTATCAAAGCTAGAAAGATATGGTATTCGAGGTCTGTCCAACAAGTGGATCAGGTCCTTCCTGACAAATCGTATGCAGGCAGTATGCGTCAAGCACACAAATATTGAACTAAAAACTGTATCTAATCACTTATCTGACTATAAACAAATAAAATGTGGTGTACCCCAAGGATCCGTATTGGGACCCCTTCTGTTTCTTCTGTACATAAATGATCTAAGCTTAAATATTGATGCACACAAATCAATCATATTTGCAGATGACACCACGATTCTACTAAAAGGAGATGACGATGAACAGTTACAGCAGACAGTAAACACGGTCACGAAACAACTTAGCAGCTGGGCACAGAGTAATCAGCTTGTAATAAACAGTAAGAAAACCGTTGCTCTAAAATTCCACAATGTTCCTAATAAGGACATGTTTATCCCATCAGTCTCTATCAATGACGAACCAGTTGGTAACAGTACTGAAACCATATTCTTAGGACTTTGGCTGCAGAGTAACATCAGATGGAATAAGCATATTGAATATCTCAATGCAGAACTGAGCAAAATATGTTATCTTCTTTGTTCGTTAAAATCATGCTGTAGTGAGAAAACAGTATTGAATGCATATCATGCGTACTTTCATTCTCGTCTTAGATATGGGGTCACCTTCTGGGGAAACTCTAAAATAGCTAATAGCACTTTTAAACTACAAAAAAGGGCCATTAGAATCTTGTTTGGGTGCAAGCCTAGAGACTCTTGTAAACCCCTGTTTAAGAAATCTGGTATTCCCCCATTACCATGTGTATACATTATGGAAACCCTTTTGTTCTTTAAATTAAATGTAATAGGCAAGGACCAGAGACTACAAAAAAACTGTGATATACATGAGCACTTTACCAGACAAAACAGAAACTTACATATGACTCAAATCAGCACAGCACTGTGCCAAAAAGGTACTTTTCACATGGGAGTTAAGCTTTGTAACAAACTTCCTGAAAACATAAAAGCTATCACTGAGGTCAATACATTTGGAAAATCTCTAAAGTCATATTTACAGCATCACTGCTTCTACTCCATTGAAGAATATTTATATTTATGAAATGTGTTATATAAATACTTACGTGTAAAGTGTATTATTGTAAGCTTAAATATGTATGCCTTGAAATTACTTTCAGACTGTATATTTATAACTTGACTTGTCCAATGTCTTATGCATAAGCTGCTATGTAGACAACAGGATCCATAAAATACAATCTACAACACAATCTACAATCAAAAATAGCTAGAGGCAGTTTTTCAGTGTAGTGGATGCCTGCTCACATGCTCCGACCAGACGGAGAAGGAGGCAGACAGGGTGTACAATGATGGACGCCCTGGGAATGAAACAATGGCAATAGGCAACTGTACCCAGAGAAACAATGATGAGAGATGTGACAGGTCTGTAATGGGCCTGACCAGAATCACCGGAGACTGAACACCCTGCCGTGGTATAGTGTGGCCCAGATACTCAAGATATAGTTGGAAAAATCAGAACTTCTGCAGACTGCAATGCAGACCCATGGCCCCGAGGTTTTGAAAAAGGTCCCAGAGATTGTGCCGATGGTTGCTTGTAGTGCATCCAGTTATGACAATGTCACCCAGATCATTGAAGCAGTACAAAATAGAGGATGTGACCTGTTCCAGATAGTGTAGAAAAATTGTGGAGTTATTTGCCATCTGAAAGGCGTATTAAGAACCATGATTTGCACAGACTCCTCATCGAAGTGTAATTGATCATATGCTTCTGAAAGATCAAGTTTGACTGGTGTGGCAATGGTTATGTGTCAACCAGGGACAGTGAATTCACAGTGAACTTAAAATCACCAGAAAATCAGCCTAGAACAAAAAATCTAGAATGAGTAAACTACTTCAAGGTTCTGTGGGCTCAAAAGTCTGTGAAGCACCCTAGGTCTTTTGCAAAGATACCCTGAAATTCTGTGCACAGAGATTCCAATGATTAATAGTGGACTTCTGCAGATGCCAAATGTATGGAGCCTGTAACTGAAAATCCAAGGACCTGAAAGGTATCAAACTCAAAAAGATTTCCTGAACTAGTGCCATGGATGGCAATAAACATAGTTGGCTGAGACACTGATCCACCAGTAATGCCAGCTGTGAATTGGCTAACCAAGGGAATTTGCTGTTTACCATATTCTCATTGTCACCTTTTTTGCCAGTGACAGCAGTGGAGACCTGAGATCTGAGTATGTTTGGGCTTAAGCAGGGAAACTGTCATGCTGGTGTCTGGCTGCAGGTGCAGCTGTCAAGAGAGAACCAAAACCTCAATAAAAAGCTTTAGGGAATTCTGATCAGCAACAGGCCCTGATACTGATACTTCCTGGATGTCCATATCCATATTCTCCAATGCTACATTCTGTGCTGCTGAATGACAAACAAACAGAATGTGCCCTTTCTTTCAACACTTATGACAGATGGCCCAGTGCTGGGCACAGTCTAATCTACCTTGGTGGGAGTAACAAGATACACATGATAACAACAGGGAGCTGCAGACTGTTTATGCACTGTGTGGGAGCCAATGGATTGGCTGACTTGCACCACTATGACCTCATCCTCCCTTGACACAGCAGACACAGCCAGGCACCCTGTACGGCTGTGATGGCACACCATGCTTCCAGCTGCTGACCTGCAGAGTGTGAGACCTTATACAGTTGAGCAATGGAAAAACCTCTTCAAGGAAGAGGTTTTCTAAATGGAAGGCTCATTGCCAGACTTCCTTATCTGGGATGGAGTGGATGATATCACAAACCATCACATCCGCATATGACTCTTTCAATTTGGCCTTGACAACATGGCACTTATGACTAAGGATATGGAGGGTTGCAGCCCAGGTATCATAAGACTGATGGGCTGCTTCTTGCATTTATAGAATTCAGTCCTGGTGGCCACAGTGTGCTTACAGCTGTGGTTATAGGAAGACAACACTGAGCATAAATTGTCAGATGACAACAAAGAAGATTCCTGAAAAGGGCCCAACTATCACATCACATATTACAAGGTGGGAGAAATCCATGACAAAAACAGCGCATGGCATACCTTCTAATCCTTAACATGGAAGGCATGGAAATCTCTCTGTAGACAGCGTTAATATACTTTCCAATCTTCTGCTGCCTTGTCAGATGGCAGGAATGGAGGAGGAAACATAGCCACAGATGAATGGGGAGAGAGCAATGCCAGCATAGCCTGTTGCATCACCATAAGAAGCTCTGTCTGTTGTTGCACCAACATCTGGAGCAGAGGCTCTATGGCACAACAAGAGGTGAAATGCAAGCACACAATGAAACACATGAAAAAACAAGCATCCAAAAGAACAGACATCATGCATTCATTTAATTGATTCACCTCAATGGGCAACAAATCCACCTTCTTCAGGTCAGATGCACAATTACATCCAGCCACCTATGGGAATTTAACACTAGCAAGCATGGAGGATGGACAGGGACTGTGGATAGGTGGCACTAGATGAGAGTGTGAATTGGCAAACAGACATGCTGAGATTGTCCTTACAGTTAAAATAAACTCTGTGTCTGCATGGCACAGTGGTTAATGCAACTGCCTAGTAAGCAGGAAATCCTGGTTTTAAACCCTGGTCTGACACACATTTTCAATCATCACCACTGATTCTGCATGAAGTCCTGAAGCAGCTGACATCAGTTGCCCCTTCTATTTTGTTTCCTTTCTCCCCTTCACCTTCAATTTGCATATAAAGTTGAAGTCTATCAGTGAGCTTCTGAGGATATATTTTATTCTCTTCATTGTGGAAACAAGTAGCTCATACAAGTATTTAGATCAAAGGATCAACATCAGCATAGCTGCAGATTTGTTAAGATAAGGAAATTTATATTGAGAAAGTGAAAGTCTGTGACATTAATTATGTTTGAGACATACTGTACAAGTGTTACACTGTGGGTCTGTCCATTATTTCTAACTGTAGCTCAATTTCCACATCGTCAGCAACTGAAAATCTGTAAAACTGTGCAGTACTGCACAAACTGAAAAGCAATATGATATGTGGCTCAATCTGCCGATTCTTTAGTTGAGTGTTCTTACTGAGAACTAAAATATATTTTCATAGTGGTAAATGTTGGCAAAAATATTCAGATGTTTACTTCTCTGCTTCCATGTAATGAATAATTTCTTTGACTGATGACCTCGCAGTTTGGTCTCCTTCTCCCAAATCAAATCAAAACCAATACATTCTTCATTCATGTCAATTAACAGTACATTATTTAAGTTTTGCACCTTCATTTGTCTCTGTTTGCCACCCAACTGCCCGTAATACTTTGTGTGGAAGACATTATAATGTCACTGTAGACTGAATTTTTTCATTATATTCAGCAGTTTGAAGCCTGTTAAACATATCAAACACCATGACATCCCGTGAACATATTGTAATCCTGCACTGGTGTGTTGTAAATTGATGTTGGCATGTATATACGATATATATGTCAAAGGCTACACAGTACTATGGTTGTTCCTCTGATGGCAGCATACTGGTTGTACTGCTCCTGCACTATGTTATGATGTCTGACTGTCCCATATTACCATGAGCCCCCAAATTCCTAAGGTGGCAAGAGAGCATGGGTGCCCCTGCTTGCCTGGCAGCATCCTGAACACATCTGCTCAATACGACATGGTTTCAGTTATTTGAGAGGTAATCTATAGTTTATATTTGTCATGTCTAAAACTATACCTACAGTTTGCATTCTCTGGACCAACAGACAGCACATTTCATGGAAGAACTGTGTAGCTACTGTAAACATGCTTAGCCCTTTTCTAACAAGGGAACCTCCGCATCGCAACCCCCTCAGATTTAGTTATAAGTTGGCACAGTGGATAGGCCTTGAAAAATTGAACACAGATCAATCAAAAAAACAGGAAGAAGTTGGGTGGCACTAGGAAAAAAATAAGCAAAATATACAAACTGTGTAGTGCATGTGCAAGATAGGCAACATCAAGGATAGTGTGAGCTCAAGAGCACCATGGTCCTGTGGTTAGAGTGAGCAGCTGTGAAACGAGATGTCCTTGGTTCCAATCTTTCCTCGAGTGAAAAGTATAATTTTTTATTTTCAGACAATTATTATCCGTCCATCCGTCCGTCCGATGGCAGGTAACTGCGCTGTAGTATGGCGACGCTACACATAAACAAACATCGAAACACACAACGTCAGTCAACTACAACTCACAGAAGAGAGAGTGTTCCTGCTAACGAGGCTCCCTGGTTGGCAGTTGACTGTTCGCTATTTTGGATGAGAGTGCATTAAATATGTGAGATGTATTCCATGGGCAATATGAGTCCAGCAAATATAGCTCACGACTTCAATAACAATTGCATGGTTTTGCAGTGCGGTCCCAAAACACAGATACTAAACTTATTACAGAGAACAGAGATGTCAATGAACAAATGGACAGATCATAACTTTGCAAAAACAAAGAAAGTAAACTTTTCACTCAAGGGAAGACTTGAACCAAGGACCTTTCGTTTCGCAGCTGCTCACTCTAACCATGGGACCACAGCACTCCTGAGCTCACACTATCCTTGATGTTGCCTATCTTGTGCATGAACTACTCAGTTTCTATATTTTGCTCATTTTTTTCATAGTTCCACACAACTTCTTCCTGTTTTCTCGATTGATCTGTGTTCAGTTTTTCAAGGCCTATCCACTGTGTCAACTTATAACTAAATCTGCGAGGGTGCGATGGGGAGGTTCCCTTGTAAGACCATGTTGAGAATCTATATGTAGTGAAAAAGGCACTAAGCTGGGACAGTATAATACTTTTGAATATCTTACTAAAGGTGGGAGCTAGTGATATTGGTTTCTTGTTAGAGACACCTACCTTACTTTCCTGTATATACACTGATTTCATACAACTTATTTTTCCAACAGCTGGATACATGTTTTTTTTTAATGCTGCAATTAATCAGATAGGTAAGAGGTTTTTAGATTTTTTAAGTACACCTTAGTAGCTGCAATGGATTCAAATTTTTTTCTGAAGCATGCATATTACCTTGCCTACTTCCTGCTCATTCAGCTCCATAAAATCAGTCTAGGTACAGTGAGTGAAGTTGTATGGGGTCTGAACCAGTGCTTTTATAATAGGGGTTTGTTGATTAGTAGGAGTAGTGAAATGGTTACTAAAATTATTTCATGTAGTGACTATGTGGACTTCCCCAACTTATTAACAGATGAAATTCTTGTTGGTTCTTCTGCCATATCAAACTGTCATCTGCATACAATATTTCTGTGGTCCACCTGGCCACCTTCATCAGGTTAGAAAAGCTAAGCCACTCTCACTGACAATTGATTAAAGTTGTGAATGACGGAACTCTTATATTCACAAAAAATATGAAAGCCCAAAAGAGGAGATGCATCACTGTCAGTGATGAATACTGTCAAAAAATGATATACCATTAAGAATTACTACTCATAGCTAGCCAATTCAGAGGCCATTATTTCTTTATATCTGATAAAGCAGGTTTCCATGTTTTACTTGGCAGTTATCCATTATCATGGTTAGTGATATTATCTGTTAGTCAGATTTCAACAGACTCTTTTAAAACACAATCCCTGTAACTGGAGTTGTTTGCAACCCCTGGTGTCTCATTGTATAGCAGCCTATGTCCCTCTATAACACAGTGCTCAACTACCTCAGATTTGTCAGGTTGAAATAATCGCGTATGACAATGATGTTCAACACATCTGTCATTGACAATATGAATAGACTGGTCAATGTATGTTTTACCATGGCTTAGCTTTTCTCACCTGATGATAGCGGCCAAGTGGATCACAGAAATATTGTGTACAGATGATAGTTTGATCTGTATGAAGACCCAACAAGAATTTGATCTGATGACATATAGTATTTAGTTTGTTATGACTAGACCTATAATGGTTACTAAAGTGCAAAACCTGTTAACCTTTTTGACATCAGTACCAAATAATGGCAAAAGTGAATATGTATACTGCTTGCTGGAATCTTTCTATTGATTAGATTTCTCGCAAGACAGATTTCGTAGATCCAGCACTATTATTGTGTGTAGCAGCACAAAAGAAAATTGGGTGCATGCATTGTTCACTATTAACCATATGAAATGCAATAAAAGGTCTGTGAAAACAATGTGTAATTCTTGTTATTGCTGTGCTGGTAGACACTGTAGGATAAATAACACATGGTGTGGTTTCTTCTTGCCATAAACTTGTCAGGAGTGCACTAAGTGACAGATATCCATATTAATATCAGGGAAAAATCAATGGTAATTGGTCTATAACTTTATTTAAGGATTTTCACCATAGTTTTCATGAAAGAATTCCAATATGTGAGAAGGGAATTGGGGTGGTATCACTACACAACATTATAGGCCCATATTGTGCAAATATGAACCTTGTCATGACTGAGGTGGTAATGGAATAAGAAGTATCTATACACGGAAGGCATAGGTTTCAGGTAGCTTTCTGGAAGGATTTTCAGTTTTACTTGCCACATTGATTGTGGCAGACCCTAAATAGCACAGCTTTTTTAATAATGCAGTTGTGTCTCTCTGCATTTAACTTCAGTGTCCAAATGAGTTAGTCACAAGGAGAATATGATATTTTTCTGTACTAGACATGAAATAATGAGTAGCACAAAGTTTTGGTTAAATTCAAATAAATTTCTCTCCAGAAGTGGACTTCTTCTAAAATGAACATGTGAGAACTGTTAACGTTGTAAAGCTACAAATTGGTCAACCTATTGGCATGTAAGCACAGTAAGGTGACAAACAGCGAAATCAGGACCCCCTTGGTTCAATCCTTGTTGGTTAGAAGTAAGTTCTACCAGCCAATGTGAACAAATTTTCTTTAAACTTTCAAACATTCATCTAGGCTGGGTTGTGCACTATGCAGACAACCTAAAAATGTGACTGAATTAAAAGAATAATTTCATTTGTGTTAATCAATATTTAAAAAAAATAGAAACTATGTTTGTGTGGATCACTGTTTTTTGCAACAGTTAATTGATAAAAATACTTGTCCTCTGCATAGACCTACTGCAATTTTAGAGTTATTTTTATTTCTTTGTATAATAAATTTCTTACATTCTAATTTTTTTGTATGTTGTAAATATTTTTGGAGTTTATCCAAAGTAAAGCAAAATGCAGAAAAGGTCAAATGCAGCTAAATGGAAAATAGCTTTCTGGAAATGCAAAAATGTGAATTATGAAAGTATAATGAACGTCTCTTCAATGACTATTTCTTCTAGCAACAACACAGTTGTCTTAAGAACTGAAAAATAGGAATATAAATACTACAAGTAAAGTGCATATCACATTCAAAATATAAGCTATTTTTAACTCTGTAAGAATCAAAATATAGAAGCATGCTATGTATGTAGAATATTTATATAATTCCAATGGATGATGCATCACCAGTAATAGTTCAGTAATATTTAAATGTATGTGATGGAAAGCTTTCTTAAACTGCAGTATTCCTAAGAGAGGAGAAAAAACTAATGACAACAGTTGGAGAATAAACGATATCAAAACTGTGGATCAGATGCGAACTTCTCCTGACAAGCAAAGTACTGTAGATAGTATTAGTTGATAAACTTTACCTTTGAGAATTAAATTCAAAAGAATGTCTTGCTGTTAACATTCATTGACATCCAGACAGGTATTAAAGTAATTCTGAGTTTTTTCTATAACTGGTTTTTAATTTTTGTATTAAACTAATGTCACTGGTAAACAGACAAAAATTTTGATAAATATATTCTAAATTAATTTCTTAAGTTTATTTGAATAGACTGAATATATTCATATGAGAATACATTTTAGGCATACACATAAAATGTCAAATACAATTCAGGTGTACATATAAAATGTCAATCATCGTAATTCTGGACTTGTAGCCCAGTACTTGTCATACATGTTTCTCTCCTGTGTAGTGCTTTCCCTCAAGTCACATTTTGTTCAGAAGATGTACAGTTACAGATGCATCTGAACTTGGATAATCACTAAATAGTGCATGACAAATGACACTTAGGACCGTTCTGATGTATTAAAAATCTGTGGTGGACCAGAACTGGAACACGGAATTGCTAAGTTACCAAAGCTTGACTGTGGATGAACTCTCATGATTTAAGTTCCACCAGTACAACTCCCCAACTTTGCAAATTCACTGATGGAATGTGAGGAGAATCTTTGTATTGCTAAGGTTCTAAGTAATCTAATTTTATGTTAGCCGCATTGATGGTATGGTGGAGAATTTGGTGGTTGTGTGCTATAAACCTGGTCATGGGGTTTACAAAGTATCATTTTGCAAAGTATCTTTCTGTAAGTGTTATTGCAGCTTTTGCAACATTTTTATTACTTACTCCTGCCTTACGACAATTTTTGTGGCCCTTGTAACAGAGCAGGGTGGGATTATTCTACTTGTTCTTATACCACTCCTGGTGCCAATACTTTTATTCTTTTCTGGTATCTTTTTGTTAATGATACAAGTGCAACAGTTACATGAAATAATCAATTTCTTGTTCAAGCAGGATTTCAATAAAATGCATTTATCACAGTTAAGTTTTCAAAAAATTGAAGATAATGGAGCATCACATCCACAAAATGGAATTTGGAATGTCTATTGTTCATTATAGTCACATAAAATACATGAACAGGTCTGTAAAATTTGACCAAAGTTCTGGTTTTTGCTTTGTTGCAAGAGATCACAGGAAAAAATATCATTTTCTGTATTATGAGGTGCCATAGAAAGATGATATAGAATATGTCATCATATTGCTATAAACTTGTCATGAACGCACTAACTGGTTGATATCCTTTTTGAAGTCAGTAGGGTAATGGTAGGAAAGTGTCCACATCACATAAAGAATTCTAGTGATTTCATCAGCAGCTGCAAAGTTATGACTTGTTGGTCAGTTTTGATGTAGTTTCACTTTTTACAAATGTAGCTCTTGTGGACTCACTACATCTCATTGGCAATAGATTTGTAGCTGATATTATAGAACTGTTTCAGCACACCCTCTCCTCTACGTATTTTTTTTAACAACGAGTTCTATGAGCAATCAGACGGTGTCACGATGGGGAGTCCTTTGTCTCCCTGGTGGCCAATCTTTTTATGGGAGATGTTGAGGAGTGAGCACTCACTTCAGCCACTTTTAAACCAACAGTATTTTGGCAATATACTAATGATACATTTATAGTTTGGCCTCATGGTTTGGATCATCTGTGAGAGTTCCTATAACATCTGAACTCCATACATGAAAACATAAAATTTACTATTGAGTTCAAGAAGGAGGGTTGCCTGCCTTTCTACACATCTTGGTGTGACATAAGGGCCATAGCACACTTGGTCATTCAGAATATAGAAAGCCCACTCACACAGACATTTACTTGCAAGCCACTAGTTGCCACCATCTGACAAATGATGGGTGTTTTGAAGACATTGATTCACCAGGCCCACTTGATTTCTGACACTGATAGTTTGCAAATAGGACTGGAGCACCTGCAGGTTGTATTTCTGAAGAATGGATGTTCGTCCCAGCAAGTGGAGAGAGTGCTGCAAACCTGTAAATGATGGAGCAAAGAAGAGGAGGAGGCCTTAGAAAGACTGCCTATTTACCATATATTGGCAACATTTCAGTGCAAATAGGTAGAATACTAAGAAAATATAAAGTGAAAGCAATCTTTCGCCAACCTGTAAAAAATTCTTCACTGTTGGGATCTGTCAAAGACGACCTAGAGCTGCACAAGGCAGGTGTTTACAGGATTCCATGTGAATGTGGAAAATCTTATATAGGGCAAACGATGCGTACTGTGTAGGATCACATTGTAGAACATCAGCAGCTTACTCGCCTTCTTCTACCTTGTAAGTCTGCCATCGTCGAACACTGCATTTCCACTGGTCATGTGATGAATTACAGTGAGACAAAAATTGTGGCCCATACGTCAACTTTTGGAGTTCTATTATTAATGAATCTGTGGAAATATGAGTGCCTGACACTGAGTCTTTTATTAATTGAGATGGTGGTTTTCAATTGAATTATGCATGGAATCCAATCGTTACAAAATTCGTGTCCTCCATAGCCAACGTAGTTCTGTGATGGAACCATGGGAAGACAATCGAATTGATATTGATGCAGCAAGTTTTCACCATGGAGGGTGTGCAACACTGCAGAATCAAACATGCTCAAGCAGCACATGTGCAACACCAAGTGAATTCACCATGTATGTGCAGTAGGGGCCTTGAATACCAGAGCTCAGTGCATTTTTGCCAGTCTCACCCGAAGATGGCCAGAAGACTCTGCGCCAAAATATTGTGACAGGAAGTTAGAAACATCCAGCAGTACTCCCAAAATTTTGTGGAACAATATGTACACCAGGAAAGTCTGAAATCTTGATGAGAATAATGTTAATCCTGGTAATTTTCTGACTGCTAACATCTCACTCCTCAACAGATGTTCAATTAAACTTATAACAGAAGCTTCCTTAAGATCATCTGACAAGAGTATTTCAAATTCGTTGATTTTATCAGGAAAAGACCAAACATTCCAGTGAAAAAGCATGAATTTTGTACTTCTGTCAGATACAGGCATATGTAGTTGACCACTTACCTTCTTTTCCACCTGTTCGTTTTCACTTATGGTGTCTGCTTGGTCTTCTTTTTCTGGTGAGGCCATAAAAAATCCTTGTTGGTGGGTATCTTTTACAGTTGTTTTGTTTTCTGACTGTGGATGTCTTTTTTCGTGTAGCTGCGGTTGTATTTTTTGATATTTTTATTTTGTTGTCTATAGGTGTCTCTTTTCTGTGTTTCTTTGTAGCTGCACAAGTTTCATCACAAACAATTCCTAAATAACATCTTTCAGATTTGCTCAAACAGTTACTCAGTACGAAACTAGAATTAGATTAATACCTTCAGCTGCTGATGGGAGTTGATATATATCAACGGAGACAGGTTAAAATGTTTGCCTCACTGGGGCTTGAACCCAGGATCTCCTGCTTACATAGCAGAGGCTCTATCCATCTGAGCCACCGAGGACACAGAGGATAGTGCGACTGCAGGGACTATCTTGTATATGCCTCCTGCGAGACCCACATTCTCACCTTGTATGTCCACACACTACATTCGTAGTGTCCCACCCCAACACACTCATTACTCATGGAAGACATTCTTACCAAGTCCCGTAAGATTTCGGGGAATATGTGTGCATCCCCACAGAAGAAGAAGGTCATGGCTGGTATTGCCAGAATGATATACTTATATGTATATGGTGTTTGTTCTTTTGGACATGTCTGAAAGAACAGACACCATATCCACACAAGTATATGTTACTCAGTATGGTTTTTGTAGAGAATGGTTCTATAACAATTGGTTTTTTTTGTAATGAGGTCAACACTCTGTATTAATTTTGTTAGCATTTATCTATGTTTCGTAAACAGTTCTCTTGAGATGGGGAGTTCAAAGAATGTCATGTTATGATAGGTCTTGCATATTTTTTGGAACTGTCTGTTTATTTCTGCAATGATGTGCATTTGTTAGCCTTCATGTGGTCACCTTGCAGAGTGGCAGTTAATGGTTCCTGAATGGAGACTGTGTTTTTAAGGAAGTAAAAAAAGCATTAGGTAAGCCTAGTACTCTGAGAGGCTCCTTATACCTTCTGAGATGTGGAAATTCCGGGACTGTGTGAACTATTTCAGGAAGGGGCCACAAGCCAGAAGCAGAAGTGTTGTGCCCTAAGAATTCAAGCAGCAGTCTGCAGCTGTTTGCTGATGATGCTGTGGTGTATGGGAAGGTGTCATCCTTCAGTGACTAGGAAGGTCCAAGATGACTTTGACAACATTTCTAGTTGGTGTGATGAATGGCAGATAGCTCTAGATAGATAAAAATTTAAGTCAGTGCAGATGAGTAGGAGAAACAAACCCACAATGTTTAAATACATTATTAGTAATGTGTTGCTTGACACAGACATATCAGTTAAATATCTGGGCATAACTTTGCAAAGCAGTATGAAATGGAATGAGCATGTAAGGATCATAGCAGGGAAGGCTAATGGTCAACTTTGGTTTAGCAGGAGAATTTTAGGAAAGTATGGTTCATCTGTACAGGAGACCACATATAGAACATTAGTACGACCCGATTTTGAGTACGGTTTTAGTGTTTGGGATCCATATCAGGTCAGATTAAAGGAAGACATGTAAGCAATTTAGAGGAGGATTGTTAGATTAGTTACTGGTAGGTACACACAACACACAAGTATTATGGAAAAGCTTCAGGAACTCACATGGGTGTCACTGGAGGGAAGGAGACGTTATTTTCAAGGACCACTATTGACAAAATTTAGAGAACCAGTATTTGAGGTTGAACAGAGAGCAGTTCTACTGCTGCCAATGTACATTTCACATAGGATCATGAAGATAAGATCAGACAGACTGAAGGCATACAGGCAGTTGTTTTTCTGTTGCTCTATTTATGAGTGGAACAGGAAAGGAACTGACTAGTAGTGGTACAGAGTACCCTCCTCCATACACCATTTGGTGACTTTTTGATTATGTATATACATTCAGTTTTGAATACCTTGGCAATGCATTTTTCTAGTTTGAAAATGACCCCTGCTCTGGGCAAAAATCTCCCTGAGGTGCTTGCGATGCTCAGCCATGACCCAGGAGTAGAGGAAAGTAACATCCGGGTTGGCAAAACAACCCAGTGTGCCACAGATGATACTGTCTAAGAAACAATGGCAAGTTTGTGTGGTGTCATGACAGCATTTCAAAGAAACCAAAAGGTGTAAAATGGCCATCTTATAATTCCTTCCACTGTGACTGTGATCTGTCTGATAGTTTTTGTACAGTCTAGCTTACTATAAATGGTGGCTGGAAATGTCATCACTGCAGCTGCATAAGAGTGGTATGGGGTAATGGTTGGGAATGGTTCTCACTCTGAGCTGCCAATAATTACTGCAAGGGCGCCAGGTACCAGCCTTGTTAGGTGCTAAGTGAAGTGTGAAACAACAAGGGTTTTGGATGGATGGTAGATCCTTACAGCAATGAAAGTCTCAGTTTCTGCCCAGGAAAACCTAAACTTGTCTGGCAGAACAGCACTGATGTGGCAGTGAACCAGTGGGCCCAGAGTAATCATTACATTGTGCACCCTTTCATGCTGCACCTCACAGGGGCACTGGGAGTGGATGAGGAGCAGGAATTGGGAAAGGAGGCTGGCAAAAGGGCTAGAGTAATACATTTGTTTGATGGTAAAAATGGTGAACATGTACAAACTGCAGGGGTGGAGCAAGCTGATGTATGGCTGCTGATTGTGAGGAGTCTAGGTAGTGATAACAGAGCAATTTACAGAGGCCAGGAGGATGGGGGATGGGGCACCTGATGAGGGCAGGAGTTTGCAGATGGTAGGTCTGAGCCAGTGTCAGTGAGGTACATGATTGGGGAGGCATGATTATAATGGTCAAGCACAAAGAACAGCTGGGAAATTGCTGAGGAACTGGGCACACCTACTGCTAGTCACCAACTGTATTTGGGTGCCATGAGCATGGCAGGCTGTAGCTGGTGGCATCATTGCCAAAGTGCTTGTGATACCAGCATATCACATCAGCATCACATGGGTCCTCCAGCTCTCTAGATGGGTGGGGGTGGGAGGGGGATATGTGCCTGCACAAGTGTGCTCTCTGACACTTAGTCTGTGTGTGTGTGTGTGGGGGGGGGGGGGGGGCACATGGGATATAATCATGCAAGTCATCTGGGTATATGGACTCGCTTACCAAGAAATGTTTTTGTTGGAATGAAGACACCAAAGTGGGGGCCAGTGATGCTGTTATTACTCAAAAATGTTCAAATGTGTGTGAAATCTTATGGGACTTAACTGCTAAGGTCATCAGCCCCTAAGCTTACACACTACTTAACCTAAATTATCCTAAGGACAAACACACACATCCATGCCTGAGAGAGGACATGAACCTCCGCTGGGACCAGCCGCACAGTCCACGACTGCAGCGCCTTAGACCACTCGGCTAATCCCGCGCAGCTGTTATTCCTACTAATGATGGCAACATTGGTAAGATGAAAGAGCTACAGCATATGGCAATTAATCCTGGAGCAAACTGCATCAGAGAACTTGAACGGATGGATAAGGTTCGCTTTGATGAAGCAGAACATGCAGCACAATTGGCAATTAAGGTGTCCAGAAAGAAGAAAAGAAGAAAAAACTTGGAAAAAATCAAGAGGATGATACACAGTATGGTGCAGAATGCTTCTGAGGGACTAAAAATAAAAAATTAAGCATATATTATGTGAATTATAGTCTTTCGAAACTTTATAAGCCATTCCTGATAATTTACATTTTCTGTTGTATTTTTACTTAAATCTCAGAAACCACTTTGAGTAAAGTATTCAAATTTTTAGGGAGTAATGACATTCATATACAGAGTCTACTGAAATAAAAGAAGAGTATAATGTAATGTATAATTAAAATTATTTAGGATAATGTACAAAACAAGTACACAAAATTTTAACTGTGTAACTAAAAAAACTGTTTTTCTGAAAGCAGTGGCTGGAATGTAATTATTGTAGTTCAGTTGACTCAGAGCATACAGTTTAATGTCCCATAAAAGTTTCGCATCAATGGCTACAGTGGTTCCTGAAATACAGGGAAGCTAAGTCACTAAATTTAACATTGTCAGGATAGGGCGTTCCAACTCCCCTTAAAATTTCAACATAAACACAAAAAGCTCATTTCACACAGAGGCCACAGCAACTGACAAATAAAAGTAAAAGGGACACAATGACTAGGTGCCATTGCAGATGACGTAAGGTCCAAAAATGTGTGAGAATTGAACAGGTTGGTCCACATGGATGTTCAGCACTGGCACAAAGCAGTACCAAATACAAAGTGACAAAGTGCTTATGTGTTTCACTGTACATGGAACTATTGGCCCCCAGAAACTGGAAGGAAACTACCCAGCATGACTTGGAAAAGTTAAAGAGGATGTTGCACGCAAAACGTAAACCAGTAAATAGGTACTGGTCCTGCTCAGAAAGCTACGGAACTCACAAGCTATCTGCCCTAAGCTAATCAGAAGGGTGACACACACCAGATTTTTTCTCGAATAGTCATTTTGCAGGTCTTGGGTCCTCATTGAAGGTGCAAGTCCACAAACAAAAGCACTGAGTCACTAGCAGAGGCACTGGTACACATATGAAAAGAGGAGCATTCACATGGATGCTATATCAACCGTTCACCACTAGCACTGGTGCTAGATGTCCACTATGGTGTGGATGCACTAGGAACCATCTAAGTACAACTGTCAGAGGAGAGTCAAATGTTAGGGCAGACTATGGGACACATGAAATTTTAGAATTTATGGAGGCACCACTTAAGATCAACAAAGACATAATATCTGCCATGATGACAAGTAGAGCCACCATTAAGAATTTAGCTTCACACAGCCAATGAGGCGATAAATTCAGCTGTGTGTCATCTTGCAGATGGGCATGTGCAATCAAGGGAGAACACTTGCATATCAACAATGTGTAGAGATGAAATGATTTCCAACACATGACAACACTGGCAGTGCTAAAATAACACAAGATAAAGTGTTCTTGTTATTGAGCATGATCTTTTTTCAATAAGAGTGATGAGGAAGAAAAGACCATGCATTAGCATGTGGAGGGCAGATAGTAACATTATAAAGGAAGACGATGTGGCATGTGAAGCATAAAACACTGAATTGCTGCTGGTGTTGCTTGGAAAGTTATGGTGCTTGCAAGCTATCTGCCCTAAGCAATAAACAAAAGTAACTCATCAGAATTAGATGATGATGATAGAAATGAGGAATTAACATTTTTAGATTAACAGAGTGTAGTTATTAAAAATTAATCTGATGATTATAGTGGAGTAAGATCAATAGATTCCAACTTTGTGAGTAGGCAACTGCAAGCCAGTTAATAGATGGAATGATTAGGGCATTCCCCACGGAATGCACAGGTGATAACAGTTGTGACAGTAAAAGAATAATAATAAGAGAATTTGATATGGATAGACTCATGAAAACGTTCACTGAAGTAATTACAAATATTAAAAGTGATATTGATAGTTTAAATTTATAAATGAACAAAAATAATAGTGACATAAAAAAATTAAAAATTTAATCAAAAACTAAAATTTGTCAGAGTTTGTTTTGAAAATAAGTTAGAGAAGGTGGTACAGGAAACAGGTGTAAAAATAAAGCCAATGAGTAGAGACTGTGAAGCTAACAAACTCAGAATGAAGCAAATGTGTGAAAGGATGCTATTGATGGTTCCTGTGAGAAAAGTAAAATGTATCTGGGAAAAGCTTTTAATGGCAGTAGGGATGAGCTTGAAACTCAGGTCTGAGTAATGAAACAGAAACAATAGAAAGGGAAGCAAAAAATATAGATCTGGTGCTGTTGAAAAGGAAATGGGAGAAGGAAATGACAATGTAGAATCTAATTTAATTGAATTTGAAAACAAAGTAAGTAAAAATCAGAGAGTAAATCATAATGTTTTTACTGTATCAAATGTATCTTCTTTTGTAAAGTATAAGAAGTTCAACAGTTTTAAACCATATGATAATAGACATTCACTTGATTTTATTAGGTAATTTAATGATTTGCCCAACAATTGGATTGATAATGAAGAAACTTCTTTCATGAGAAGATATTTATAGGGGAACTCCTATGGATGGGCAGCTGAAATAACTGCATCTAATAATTTATGAAAGAAATTCAAGAAATCACTTTTAGAGGACGATTGGTCTACAGAGAGCAGCAGAGAATTTTAAGTAAATTTGGAGGAGGTGACAGGTATCGCTCATGAAGATATTGCCTTTTAAAGAATTTTGTCAACATTGGATCAATAAAGTTAAGTATTTAGATAAAGAAATGGGTAGTGAATCTCTGCCCCCAGAAACAACATTAATGACTTTTTGAATTATGTGGGAAAGATGGAAAGGGTTACATTAAATGTAAAAGACAGTATGAGGAATTTTGAACTTAGGAACCAACCAAGGAGAGAGTACCTGGTAAATAAAGTAAGCAGGCCATGTTCTGGTAGTAATAGTGATAATTATAGAAATATTTGGCAAAGGAATGCACAGAGAGGAAATAGAAATGACAGGAGGAATTCCTGTGATAAAGATATGGGAGGCAATGATTACAGACCTAGCCTGGAAAATTAATTTTTGCTCCAATTTCATCTCATACTTTGGCAAGAAACAGAGAAGAGACACCAGTGAGCAGAAACAACCAATAGGGACTAATGTTCAAATGAACAGAGCTAGTAAAGTATGTAAAGAAACTAAACCATGTCTAGTAATAAATAGAACTATTTCCAGTGGAAGGGGTTCCATTAAATTCGGAGAAGTGAATCATATGATGAAAGAAGTATATAAAATAGAAGAGTATGCAGCTGTTCACTGTAAGAAATATTGTAAAAAAGGGTATCAGGAAGCCATGAAAAAGGTAAAAGATTGCAGAAAGCAAATGCAGTTTAAGTATCTTCGTTTATGGTCAAACAGTGAGAATGAAGAACAACTGATCAGCCAAGAACTGAACGGCAGTGACAGTGACAGTACCAGCAGTTCAAGTTATAGTTCAAGTAGTGATGAAGGTTGTGAAAAATTTAGTAGTAACAAAGAATAAGAGGAGGAGGAGGAGGAGGAGGAGGATGAGGAGGAGGAGGAGGAAGAAATATTTGAATTGGTATGTGACTGTGGAAGTAATATGGTAAGTAAAGAAACAACAAATGTAAACTGAGGAATAATGGGGAAGAGTTAAGGACTAATAAAGAGAGTCAAACTATTTGTAATTTAACTGCAACTGAAAACAGACTTGGTGATCAAGAGGATAGTTTTTCTAAAGAATGTATTAATGAGGATTTACTGCATAAAGAAGACACATTCCAAAGTATCAGTGAGGTGTGGCATCCTGTGAGTGTGGATAATATCCAAACAGTACAAGTTAAATGTCTGCTGGACAGTGGGAAAGTGTTAAATGGAGCATCAGAAGTATTTTTGAATCTGTTAAAGATAGTGATGTGGAAGGTAATGAACTGATTTCTGACACAGTGCAAGAGAATACTGTAGATATGCATGATTAAGTGGTCAATCAGAAAATTATTGATGTTAATACTGATGTATTGGATGATGTTGAAAGAAAGGGTATGTAAGTAATGAATGGGAGTTTTGACAAAGTAAATAACAGTGTGAACAGATGCCAAATTGAGACAAACTGTGGAACTTTAATTATTAGCAGTCCTGTAAATAATTCACTGTTAAATGAATCTAATGCAAGGGACATGAAAAGAGACTATATACAAACAGGGAATGAAATCGTGAGCAAATTTGATGAACTTCATAGTGAGGTGTGTGAGCAATGTGAAGATAACAATAATGATCAGGTTAAAGGGAAATGTGAAACTTCTATAGGTAGTAATGAAGTCAATGAAAGACAGTTAGTAAAAGTAAATGTAAATAATCTTGTAGCGGAAAGTGTGCATGCTGAAAACAACACAAAGGTTTTCAAATCAAGAAAGACTGGTTCTAAGCTACGAAGACTAGCTGTGCTTAAATTACTACAAATTTATGATGATGAAGTAAATAGTGTAATAAGGGTAGAAAGATATTTTGAAATTGACAATAACATAAGCATTTTGTAAAAGGATAATATTCAGTGTGAATGTACAAAAATTAGTTGTTAAGGTAAATGCAATGGTCAATGCTCTTGTGTTTGTGGGATTGAATGTTCAGCATGTTTATTGCGTTTTGCACTGGTCTGGCAAATGGTTTGAAAACTAAGGGTGAAATTTCACTCAGTGCTAAAAAAATAGATGAAGGAGTAGGTAATCAATGTAACTGTGAATCCTCCAGTAAGTACATGGTTCCATGCTCTTTACCAAATTCATTACACTGCAATAATGCTTCCTAGAGCTCTGTGATTTCATTCATTCTTTTCTGGAAAAACTCACTTCTCTGACTATCCTGGCCTTAGCTTGTAAGAAGAGAAAGGCAGTTATCTTCTACTATTCATAAGTACATATAGACATGCAGTATTTAAGTAACAAAACATTCTGTGTGCTAGCAACTATCAGTTTATATGTTAGTGCATACAGAAAGAAAATAAGAAGAAGATAGCATTTCCAGTATCTGCTCAACTTTAAAAGAAAATGTATTGTGTTAAATTTTGGTCTGAGTAACAATGAATTTTTGTGTGAATAATAAGGCCTCGAGTGGAGGCACCCTCTCTGTAAGCTGTGCAGGAGGCTGCATTGCAGTAGATGGATGTGGCTGTGTCACAGCAGTTGGACGTTATTCAGTGAAGAAATCTGAAACAGTTTGATCTACAGCAGCATCAATGAATTCACAGAGCTGTAGCTGACTTTGGTGGTACTGATACCTGTCTGAGCTGCCGTGAATAGCTTGTTGTACTCTGCCAGATGATCTGAGAACAACGCCAGAGTCACTTAAATATTGCTTTTTGTACACTTGATGTTGAACTGTGATGTTTGGGTGAAACTTCAAGGTAAAGTCTGAAGCTGGAGAAGAGCAGTAAGGATGAAACAATTGGAGCAAGTTCCAATGGTGTCTTCCATGCAAATGTTATGCCAACAAAATGTCAGGAGCAGTCAAAGTATGATATGAACTCAGAAACATCAGTAAGACACCTTCACATGAATGCAAAGCTACCACCTCCTAGTGAAATTGTTTCCCCTCAATGAGCCCCAAACTCAGCCATACGAGGTCATAATTGCTAGATAAGATAAATTTTTTGAGAGTCAGATACATGTTGCTGCTGCATGTAATAAATTTTTCCACACACAACATCGTAGTGCTTTCTTTAACCATTAGCTATTGAAATTAGACAAACCAGAAGCAATACTAACTGAATAAAGCATCAACTTTATGTGCAAATTGTTTAAGCAGATATACTCACTCTTGTGTATTAAGAAGTTACTAACTAGTGTCCTTCATCTGCAAGTGAAGTTATTCTATGAATAATAGCCATAATAACTGGGACAATATTACAGATGTCATAAGTGCATGCATTTAAAAAATCCATGAAAATATGGGTCTTTCATTGTACTAGGCTGTTTTTTGGTAGGAAAATTCCCCCACCTGTTGTATTATGTCAACCTACTCCAGCCAATGGAGGATGTATCCTCTTTTTGGGACTTTGCTAAAATGTTAAAAGAGATATGTTGTCAGGGAAAAAAAAGAAAGAAAGGAAAATAATGAACACAAAGGCTATTGGAAGAAAGGTAAATACTTACAATAAAAAACAAAATTACACATGCATCATGTTGGGCAGTGGATTACATTATCTAACCTTCATGCTGTGAAGGGAAAAGCAAAGAAGTTCAGTCCAAGGTATCAAGGACCCCATCAGGTTACCAAAATGGTGCCCCCAGTTAATATTAAAATACAACTTCCCACTTGCACAACAGTTGTCCATGTGAGTAGAGTCCACCCATTCGAGGGTGTACCAGAATCACTCATCAGTTGTGGCAGCTCCTTCTGAAGGAAGGAGGGAACTGGGTAAGGAAAACAGAAGAAAGAAAAGTAGAAATACACTAGTGACGAAGAGTATACCTGAGATTTTTCCAACACATCCATACACCTTAAGGGCATGAGGTGGTCTTATGAGTCAAATGGTTGTATTTACTTATTAGGTATTATGGTTATATTCAAGGTGTGCTATTTTTATGTTAATAGAATATTAGTACATCCGGTTCAAATCAATTGTTTTGTCTTACACATAGTTGGTATAGAAGAAGATAAGCAGACAGAAAGTGAAGTGGAGAATGGGTGACTATACTTACGACACTCTTTGATGTGTAACTTTAAGGTTGAAGAATATTTATAACAGATGTTTCCTACGCCAATTAAATCATTTAAGATGATGAGGGATTTGAGGAAGTAATACTCACCACCATGGAGCCATTGTGGTGTCAAGCCAGGTGAGTCACTGCTTGTCCCACAAAGTGAATACACACTGTACCTGAGTCATATGTGTATACTCCAAGAAGCCTGCTACTAAATGCCCCAAGAATGTCATTACAACTGAGACCAACTTTTTCCAGAATATAGGGTCACACTGGCTGTACTCTGTATGAAAACTGATAGTTCTTATTGCCACCAGATAAGACCAAGGACATTTTCAGAGTGCACAAAGCATAGAGGTTCAAGGTCATGCATTGCTAAAGAATGACACACAATGCAACATTTCAGGCCCCAGTTTACAGTTACCTGCCACCATTACTAGAACCACAGCTCTAATTACTAGCTACTTGTCCATTTACATTCTAGACCAACCTTTTCAAAATCCTACCCAGGGAAAATCTGGCATTCCTAAATACCACATTAGACCCAACAGTCCTGGCTATCATGGACCAAATGACAGCAGCACAAAATCTACTTGATCATGTCAGAAAATGTTGGAACAAACAATGTCACTGACACATAATCATAGGGACTAGCATATCAGCCATTTGTGCAGATTTGATTATAATATGTATTGTGTACTGGCATCTCAGCCATAGAGTTGTCCAAAGAATGCTCTTCCTTCCTGTAGGTCCCCTGTAGTCATACCAGTACCAGTGAAGAATTGTATCAACCACAGTGAACAAAAATAAGTGGAGAAAGAAAATAAAAAGGGGAAAAAAAGCATAGTAGTGTGGAGAAACACTGCTTAAACATGGTAGGAGTGAGATACTGTATCTACTGTAAGACATAAATGAAAAGGAGGACACACCAAAGTCTTATTCAAGCAATGAAGAAATGTTGATAGATGTGTAAGTGTCTTGGTTACAGTCAGACCAACAAAATAGAAATATGGCGTACTGGATTAATCTAAGGAGGGAGGAAATGTAATGGTCAGATACCTGTAGCTATGAGACCAGCCTTTCAACTGAAGCCTGGCCACAAAGCATTGACCAATACCCTGCCATCTCAGTAACATCATCAGACACAGCTTCCACAGCTGACACTTCCAAGTGTCAACAAAAGGGATGTCCAATGGACTCCCACCCCATGATCAACCTACCTCAAGATTATGCCATACCAGGCCATCAATCTCAATCTAAATGTTTCAACACGGGCTTGATACAGAGAACCTTCCACAACTGTCAACAGATGGAAATGGGATCTAAACTTCCAGGGCCACCCCATCAGCAAGTCATCACAGCTAGGCTGTCCAATGATGTAGAGCATGTGTTTGACATCACTACTTCTATGATATTGCCTCTGCCAGTCTGCAAACCAACTCCTGATGTCTGAGTGTTCATCTTGGGCACAGGGATGTCACCACACTGTCCCACTGCCACCTGGCAGTCATCAGCCACCATCTGCCATTGTACCATTGTAGCTGGACCACCACAACTGTCCACTGGAGATACCTGTTTCAGCACATGCATACCTGAGTGGTGGGGTCTGAGCATCACCTCCTATCATCTGCAGCACGTCTGTTTCAGATGTGCTCAACCATACCTGTGCATGCTCATCAACAAAGTGTTCTTTCAATTGACTGGCTCACTCCTGCACTTGCTCCATCACCAAACTACAGCAGAAAACCACTCGTCCACTCCTACCCCCACAGATGACCCAATTACAAGTGTATAATTAATGAGAAAGCATTTTAATGGAGATTGAGAATGAAGTTACAATATTTTCTGATGTAGAGTATTTTGTTTGTTATTTTCATGCTTATCAATGCTCAGTACAATTGTTTCCATGCACAAGGGCTGAAGAAGGACTTATGGAATGGACCTGCAGCTGGCTGTTGTGATGAAGCAAACTGGGATCTCTTTACTTGCTCTCTTGTTTTGCCATCTGCTTCCTTAAATTCATTTTCCTCTGATTTTTGAGTATAATCTGCATTTCTATAAAAGAGAAAGATTGGCCCTCAGTCTTAAGGAATATAGCTCCAGGTCTAATTTAGTGCTTAGTTTTGTGTGTGTAATTAATTTCCTAATTTATTTGGACCATTCGTAGTTAATATCTTTTTGCTGCAGATCATTATAGGATGAAATCAGTAACTCTTCATGAGCTAGGCTCTGTTGTTGACTGAAAAACAAATATAAATTCTGTAGTACTTAAACATTTGGAAGAAGAACTATTAGGATTCTTAAAGTATTTATTTGGCTGTAGTTGAAAACTTATTAGCGAAGTCAGCCCCTAATTAACTGCAAAATAATTACCAGGTTTGCCAAAAGTATTGTTTGTATAACTATAACTGTTAATTGTTAATTTCATTATCTAGACAAGTAATTCAGCCTAACCTTTGTGGTAGAAGGAACTGTTAAAAAGAAGGAATTTTTCGATGTATTCAGTTAACTGAAAGAGCTATGTTTTAATTGTAATTTCTGTAACTTAAACATCAAACAATGTATAGTTTTAGTGGCTATTATTGTGAGGATATATAAAAGCCTGATTTTAAGTTCCAAGGCAGTCAGTCCATGGCTGATTTTCAGATGTGAAACATGTGTGCTGTCAATAGTTCGTATCAACCACAAAACTCAATATCTCTGAACTCTAAGTGCTCTGTCAAGCCTCCATCTTAATTTTACTTTAGTCAGTTCTTTGTTATACTTCATTCTGTATGGATGCAATGTAATGTGTAAATATATACGAGGTACGACATATATGGGAATTAAGTTTTCTATATCCTGATTACCGCTCCCGTTCCCATAGCAGTGACCCAGCATTTAGTTCGTGTTTCGAGTCTTCTGCGCCGGTGTTTATGCAACATGTTATATGCACTACACAATGACCATGCCAAACAATACCTTGTTCGAAGATGTGGAAGCACAATTCCGCTCACTGAGTATCGTCGTTTCTTCGCCAATGGCCTACTCATCATTTACGCACAGTGATCCGCATTCTCAACCAATGCCATGTGCTAAGCTAATTAGTTTTCAACAGTCACCAATTATGCTGTTAGAGGCTTCATGTCACTGAATTATGCCCATCTGACAGTGAAATGTGAACTGAACAATATTTTGAATTGTGTCTCTTCAAATCAAGTGTTTCAAGAACAAAGTGATCTCCATTCGATCACATGCTTAGCCACCCACCGGCAGGCTACGTCAGTTACTGTTGGGCTTTGTGCAATGCTGCCTTTACTACAAACTGTGCTGGATCCGTTCTGCACATGTGGTGTTCCACTTGTGTCAAATTTAGATGCACCATTCAGTGTTTTGCGCAACATGGACCCCTTACCTCGCCTCAGTGGCCCGCCACATGCACTAGAGGCATGTTATACATCAGATGGTTTTCATGTGGGTGGCGTTCTCAACCCCTCCTGCCCCTTCCCTTCCCCCCCCCCCTTCCCCCCCACCCTACCACCACCACCACCACCACCACCACCACCACCACCACCACCACCACTTGTGGAGGTCCTGCCTATGTCTGCCAGTCTCTCGCTCTGTTCTGGAAGCGGGTAGTTTCCATCCAGCACTCCTCACTCACGGTCCAGTTTCCAGGCACCCCTTGAGTGCTGTCCATCTGCCCGTTTCCATGGTACCATCCGTGCCTGCAGTGCTGTGTTTTCATGACACACAGTCAACTATGTCAGCTGCTGCTACTACGGATTCGCTTGCCTTGTTTAAATCCGGGCCTACAGCACCATCCTCTGACTTAACCTCAGTTCAGCCAGTACCCCAGGAGACATCGAAGCAGCCATTATCACCCCCTCCTGGTCACCTGCCAAAGCTAACGCCCTTATATGAGGACAACTCGGCATCATGGTTCGCGCTAGTTGAGCATCTGTTCGAGTTACATCATGTGTCTGACAACAACTTAAAGTTCCTTTGACTTGTCACACATCTCCACAACCACTCGGATCTGATTTGTGACCTGCTCTTTTCGCCACCACCTGCACCAAAATACGACTTTGCAAAGAAGACTATACTGGAATGACTTGCCTGCTTGCTACAAGAGTTAATAATCAAGATTCTCGATGAGGAGTACCTGGGGATATGCACCCCCTCACAACTCTGGCACCGCCTTCGATTGCTCGTGAACGAGCATACCATGCCTGATGCCATGCTATGGGCTGTGTGGTCTGCCAAACTACCTACCAATCTACAGATCCATCTGTTAACATACTTGTTCGAGTCCATTGGCTCCCACCTCTGCATTGCTGACCATTTGTATTCACTGCTGTGGCAACGTCAGCTGGTTCTTTCCACACATTTCATGGGCACAGCCGCTCCCCACACCGACCTTCGGCCAGCAGAGGCAGGGCTCGCTCTGCCATCACCTCGTCTACTTCTCCTGGCAGTGTCAGCTCACTCCCTCCACTCTCCAGGCCCTCCAAGATCGCCCACACACCCTACGTACTGGTCTATTTACCAGAATAAAACAATGAGGACAAGCTGATCCCGCTGTCGCAGTCTCCACTTCCTCCTCACCCTGCTCACCTTTTTTGCCTGTACCACAAAGTGTTTGGCAATGACACCAAGAAGAGCAGGTTGCCATGCCAACACCCAAATGCTGACCACAGGAACTAAGAAACGCCGAGTCCTGTGGGGAACTTAACAGGTGTCCTCTTACATTACACTCTGTTCACTCGTCTGCCCGGCCAAGTGGTCACCTCTATGTGACTGACATTGCATCATGTCTAGCTTTTCTGGTCGACACTGGTACTGACATGTCAATCATCCCTACTTCAATGGCTCCATGTGCTTCTTCACAGACAAAGTCGCTTCTACGAGCTGTCAAAATGTCGATGTTACCTACCTCAGGCTCAGTAAAGGTTACGGTGACCCCATCTCCTCCTCTACGTTTTCCGTGGACGTTCTACACTGTCGACATCAATGAACCGATCCTTGGTATGGATTTTTTTGTCTTATTATAAACTATATCTGAACGTCATACAGGGTTCAGTGCTCCACCATCCTATGAACACCCACATACCATGCACCCGCACCTATGTCCAATACTCTGTTTTCACCACAATATACGATATCACATGCGAGTGCTCCACTCTAGAGGGCAACATTGTGACCTGCATTACAGACCTACTGTCAGAATACGACTCAGCGACACAACTCCACCAGGACATTGAAAAGATTAAACAACGCATTGCATCCACTTAAAGCGAGCTCGGCACGGCTCGTACCTCGCTTCTGCAACTGCAGTCCATGGTGCCGCCACCTAAACAAGACTGCTTGAATTCTCATCGGGTCAGTCCACAAACTTTACTTGCGTGTTTCAATCCTACCATTACGCTCACCTCATCCAGTACCATGTGTTTCAAACAGTGCTGCTAAAGACAGTCTCGTGCCTGTTGCGACCATGCCCACCTCTCGGACAGCTACTGCTCGTGTTGATAAACATTCCCCCTCTTTCACTCACTGGCCACATGACCCAGAAGACAGTCGCCGCTGGTCCTACTTCGCTCAGCGCTGTGTGCACACCCACCCCCTCCACACAAGTGCATGCCATGCTCCCGTAAGAGACATGTGACTCTTGTGCTACCTTTCCCCAATGGCGCTGATGGGTACGCCTCGTCACGCCCTACTCGTCCGAAGACTTGGTGCCAGGATGTTAACCAATCTCATGTGCAGTTCTCAGTTTCTTTCATCACTGATGGTATGATACACAAGATAGTTATCACTGCTGGATCTTCTATTAGGCATAGGGTCTGACACCTCAACCCTATCAAGTTGCGCTCAGCCCTGCAGCAGATTAATAAACTTTTGGCGGCAGGTGTTCTGCAACCTTCAGACAGCAACTGGTCTTTACCAATCCACCTCGTTGCCAAACATGATGGATCTTTTCGAATGTGTGGCTATTACAGATGCTTAAACACTCGTACCGTCATGGGCAATTACCCAGTGCCGAACATCAATGACTTCACTCATATGTTATCGGGCGCCACAATTTTCAATGTTATTGACTGTAAACGCTTCTATCACCAGATTCCTGTGGCACCGGAAGACATTCCTAAGATGGCTATTATCACACCGCTCGGTTTATTCCAATACCACTTCATGCCATTCGGCATAAAGAACATGGTGCAAACGTGGCAACATTTCATTGACTCTATCTTGCGACAGTTCAACTGTCCCCAGCTGAGGCAGCAATTGCTGCATATGAGACAACTGGTCTTGCAACTAGGACTTCAAGTTTTTTCATTTTATTTTTTGAGCCTATCACTGTCCTCTTCAAGCAGTTTGACTTTGCTTTCAGTAGCTGATGTTGACCTTCCATTCAATTCTGAACATAAATTCCAACTCCCATGGCGGAATCGTAAATGTGCCCTGGATTGTGTTTTCTATTCTTGGGAATTATGAAACTTCTAACTGGTAGCCACCCATTTCCTTACTAAGAGTGCTGCAAGTGCTTGACCTTTTGGATTTATGTTGAGCTGCAATGTTTGTTTACCTGTTTCTGAGGCTGCTAATGATATTGTGCCATAACAAGAAGTGTGTTCAGTTGTGACAGTGCAGCCAGAACTGCATCCACTCAGCTGCTGTGCCACTGCAGAATGCTGTGTGCCACCATATAAGCAGAAATATGACTGTTTGCGTAAGTAAGGCAATGGCCACAGTCAGATTCGTGTACACTGTCCACTCACAAGACAAGCATTTAACTTTAAGTACTTTAGCATTTTCTTTGCAGTTTTGGAACAGACAAATGCCATCATTACCATGAATGTCACTGCATGATAAACATGTGTGCTGCAGTATATTTTAGATTTACATGAAATGCTATTTTGCACATTTTGACAAAATCATACAAACTGTTTGAAGATCTACAATGAAGCCACTAGCACACAACATGCCACTGATCACATAACATCTACACCCTGATTCAGTATCAGTCTCACAAAATTACCTAGAAAATGAGCATGACAAAACAGAGTGCACAGCAGACACAGCCACAGGTGACAGAACTGACTGTAAATAGCCCTTCTCTCCCCAAAATTGTGCCCCAGTGCAATCACAACAGTGTAATAAATTTTTCATTTACAGAACTCATTTGCAGTTAGCTAATGTGATAGTAACATATCCATCCCAGTGTGAAACAGTTTAGGGTGAGCTACTAACTGTGACACCCGTGCAAATCTGCAGCTAGAAATCACACATTCAGCAACTATGTCAGGCAGCGAGGAGATGTTTGCTGCAGTCATAAGAATTCATAAAATGTATAGTTAGGATGACAATCCAATATGGAATAGACTGTGTGATGTGTGCAAACTTCCACTTTACAGTCATACTGAATTGAGATACTTTTTGCTCAACATAAAGAACAGTGTGTTAGTCTGATGAAATTATTCTGCCACTCAACATAGTGATTAATCTTATGATTATTATGTTTATAGTAATTTTGCTGCAATAAACAACTGTGAATCATTTCATCAAGATTAGGTCTACTGCACTAAAGCTGTATAAAAATAACTGTAATCAAATGCAATATGTAACATTTCCATTACATGCATTCAAAAGAAATCAGTAAAACAGACACTGGCCGTCAGTCATTAATATTTCAAAGCTGGTATTAAAAGTGACTATTAACAAACATTATGTATTGTGTGGGCCACATTATTGGAACTATCCATCTGTCAGCATTTTCAGCCTGTTATAATGATTGAGAAAAGATACTCCATTTACCAGGAGCATCAATTCTGGTAACACGAACACATTACACTTTTATATGAATATTGAGAGTTACAGGAGCTCAGTTGGACTGACATTCATGTCCATGAGATTCATCTTTGCAGAGTTACAGCATCTGAATGGTGCTCACATGTTCTTTTTCTTTTTTTTCATGGATATATTCCCCTCGAGCGTAGACTGAGTATCACCCACAGAAGAGCTTCCGACCTGAGACAATCATGGCATTGAAGGGCTGTCTTGAGGGTGTGGTGCCATCTCTCCACCAACCCATTTCATTGTGTGTGATAGGTGGTAGTGTGTATCTTTTTAATACCACACATATTGCAGAAGAAGGAGAAAAAGGAGGATTCGAACTGTTGACCCTGATCGGTGGTGATAGTGGTTGGGCACCCGAAACGAGCAATCCAGGAGCCAATGAAAGCCTTGGCTACCATCTCGGCAGTAATGTTAGGGAAACGGACAGCCTTGACCCAGCAAGACAAATAGTTGATAGTTGATAAGATATATCTATGGTACTCTGAAGGTAGAAGAGGCCCAATTAGATCAATATGCACGTGACGGAATCATCTTGCGGGAATGTCGAACTTGCCCAGAGGCAGGGAGGTGTGGCAGCTGATCTTGTTGTGCTGGCAAGTGACACAGCTGTGTGCCCAGGTTTGACAGTCCCATTTGATATTCTTCCAAACAAAATGTTCTGACACGAGATGTGTGGTGGCTTGAACACCCAGGTGGGCTAGTTATGCAGGGTGTCGAAAACCTGTCGGTACAGCCAAGGTGGGAGCAAAGGGCATAGGTTGCCAGTCGAAGAATCACACCACACCTTGTCGGGAATGCCAGGAAATTTAGCCTTCGTGAAAACAAGTGATGTTTGTGGATCTCGTAGGAAAGCCTCAGAATCTTCATCAGAAGCTTGGAGGGAGGCCAGATCGGAAAGATCACCAGTGTGGGAAACAGCACTGATCTGCAAGAAGAAATCCGCAGCAATGTTATCTGCACCCTTGATGTAACAGACGCCCGTTGTGAATTGAGAAACCAGGTCAAAGTGGTGGTAACGTTGAGGGGGTGGGTCCTAAGGTGGGTTGCAGAATGCTTCTGCCAGTGCTTTGTGATCAATGAGGACGAAAAACGAACGTCCCTCGACGTCGGGGCGGAAATGTTTGATTGCCTCATAAACAACAAGGAACTCTCTATCGAATGCATAATATTTTTTCTGAGAAGTAGAAAGTTTCTTGGAGAAGAAATGAAGGGGAGGAACCATGTCGCCCTTGCATTGTTGCAATACTGCCCCCACCGCGATGTCGCTGGCATCCGTAGTGATGAATAACTCGGCCAAGGGGTCAGGGTGGGTGAGTGTCACACCGTGAGCTAAAAAAGTCTTCAGAGCCTTGAAGACCTCTAGCATCGGAGCAGTCCAAGAGATGGGTTTGTTACCGGAAGTTTGTTTGCCTGATAGCACATCCAGCAGGGGTGCCTGAACACCGGCGGTGGGAGGCAGGTGGCAACGATAGTAATTGATGGTGCCAAGGAAACAGCATAGCTCTTTTTAAGCAGCTGGGGGGGCAGAGGCATTATAGCCTGCACACGAAATTTGGGAGGCTGTATTCTGTGAGTGGAGACGGTGTAACCTAGGAAGGAGACTGACGCCTGGTGCAACTGAAACTTGTCTTTGTTGACCTCAACACCATTGGAGTTCAAGGTCTGGAAGACTGTAGATAGATGATTTTCATGTTCCTCCGCTGAGCTGCTGAAAACGAGAATGTCGTCCAGATAAGAAAAGCAAAACTCGAACTGTCGCAAGATAGAGTCAATGAAATGTTGCCATGTTTGCACCACGTTCTTTATGCCGAATGGCATGAAGTGGTATTGGAATAAATCAAGCGACGTGATAATAGCCATCTTAGGAAGACCAGTTGCTGTCTGAAGGTTGCAGAAAACCTGCCGCCAAAAGTTCATGAATCTGCTGCAAGGCCGCGCACAACTTGATAGGGTTGAGGCATTGGATCCTATGCCTAATAGAAGATCTGGCAGTAGTAAGTATCTTGTGTGTCGTTCCACCAGTGATGAAAGAAACTGAGAACTGCACATGAGATTGGTTAACATCCTGGCACTGAGTCTTCGGATGAGTAGGGCGCAATGAGGCGTACCCATTAGGGCGAGTGGGGAAAGGTAGCACGAAAGTCACATGTCTCTTACGGGAGCGTGGCGTATGCTTGTGTGGAGGGGGTGGGTGCGAGCACAGTGCCAAGCGAAGGAGAACAGGTGGCAACTGTCTGCTGGCATGTGGGCGGTGAGAGAGGGGGAAGTAGGTGACTGGGCGGTGGGCATGATCGCAACCCACGCACGACTGTCTCGGTGAGCAGAGTTGTGCTTCCACATCTTCAAACAAGGCATTATTTGGCATGGTATTTGCGTAGTGCATATACCGTGTTGCATAAACACCAGTGTGGAAGACGTGAAACACGAACAAAATGCTGAGTCACCGCTATGGGAAGGGGAGCGGTAATAGGGATATAGAAAACTTAATTTCCATATAGGTCGTGGCTCGTATATATTTACACATTACACTGTGTCCATACAGAATTATTTGTCTAAATAATGAAACTAACAATGAACAGATATAGTTATACAAACAATACTTTTGACAAAACTGATAATTATTTTGCAGTTAATTAAGGGCTGGCTTTGCTAATAAGTTTTCAACTAGAGCCAAATAAATACTTTAAGAATCCTAATAGTGCTTCTTCCAAATGTTTATAAGTACTACAGAATTTATATTTGTTTTTCAGTCAACAACAGAACCTAACTCATGAACAATTACTGATTTCATCCTATAATGATCTGCAGCAAAAATATATTAACTAGGAATGGTCCAAATAAATTAGGAAATTAATTACACACACAAAACTAAGCACTAAATTAGACCTGGAGCTATATTTCTTAAGACTGAGGGCCAATCTTTCTCTTTTATGGAAATGCAAATTATACTCAAAAATCAGAGGAAAATGAATTTAAGGAAGCAGATGGCAAAACAAGAGACGAAGTAAGGAGATCCCAGTTTGCTTCATCACAACAGCCAGCTGCAGGTCCATTCCATAAGTCCTTCTTCAGCCCATGTGCATGGAAACAATTGTACTGAGCATTGATAAGCATGAAAATAACAAACAAAATGCTCTACCTCAGAAAATATTGTGACATATTTCTCAATCTCCATTAAAATGCTTTCTCACTAATTATACACCTGTAATTGGGTCATCTGTGGGGGTAGGAGTGGACGAGTGGTTTTCTGCTGTAGTTTGGTGATGGAGCAAGTGCAGGAGTGAGCCAGTCAATTGAAAGAACACTTTGTTGAAGAGCATGAACAGGTATGGTTGAGCACATTTGAAACAGACGTGCTGCAGATGATAGGAGGTGATGCTCAGACCCCACCACTCAGGTATGCATGTGCTGAAACAGGTATCTCCAGTGGACAGTTGTGGTTGTCCAGCTACAATGTTACAATGGCAGATGGTGGCTGATGACTGCCAGGTGGCAGTGGTACAGTGTGGTGACATCCCTGTGCCCAAGATGAACACTCAGACATCAGGAGTTGGTTTGCAGACTGGCAGAGGCAATATCATAGATGTAATGATGTCAAACACACGCTGTGCATCATTGGACAGCCCAGCTGTGATGACTTGCTGATGGGGTGGCCCTGGAAGTTTAGATCCCATTTCCACCTGTTGACAGTTGTGGAAGGTTCTCTGTATCAAGCCCATGTTGAAATGTCTAGGTTGAGATTGTTGGCCTTGTATGGCATAGTCTCACCTTCCCTTTGCATTCTGGTGTACCAGGTTTTACACTGGTGGCAGCAGTCTGGGCACATGGTTTTGGTCAGGGCCTTCACTGGATACTGACAGTTACTGTGCACCAGAACAGCCCCTGGATAGGGCAGGGTTCCAAGAGTTCTGGCACCATCAAAATCAGCTCCTTATCTTGAAGAGCACCCACTGAGTGAGGTGGCACAGTAGTTGGCACACTGGACTCACTTTAGGGAGGATGATGGTTCAAACCAACATCTGTCCATCCTGATTTAGGTTTTCCATGATTTCCCTAAATCGCTTCAGGAAAATACTGAGATGGATCCTTTGTAAAGGCATGGCCAGTTTCCTTTCCCATCCTTCCCTAATTCAATGGGACCAATAACCTCACTGTTTGGTCCCTCCTCCCAAATCAACCAACCAATCAAAGAGCACCTAACCCCCCCATCCCAGCATAACACCACCTTCTCTGGCACCCTAGTCATTGGGCACCACCTACCTGCAACGTTTCCAGCTTCCCTTTCCCCCTGCAGCAGGATCTCTGTCCAAAGACCCTACACCTTCACAGCCTCTGGCAGCAGATCCAGTGGTGTTCCAGCTGGATTGCATAACCCTCACTGGTTTGAAGTCACAGGAGCAGCCTCAGCCTCCAGTGGTGGTGCCTCCATCTTCCTCACCACCGCCAGACATTGTCTTAGACCCCAACTTTTTCTGTTGCCAGTTCTTCCATCTCATGCTCTGGCATGGGGTGTTGAGGCTCTCCTCGCACTGGCCACTTTCAGTTGTCCGCTTCTCTAAATGCCAGGGTCTCCATCAACAAGAATGCCATTTCCACATCATGTGTCCGCAGCTTGCCCTGGGGATCAGCATTGCTCCAGACCACAAGGAGGGAGGGATGTAGTGACCTGCATAGATCCACATCATAGATCCACGCATGCAGTTGTAAGGCACTCTATGTAAGTCAGCAGATGCAGCTAGAAGTTCAGCGACCATCAGAGGCCACCACCTGTGGATGTGCACACAGCCTCTCGTATGAGCAGTATACTGGCTGGCTGAAAACTTTAAGAGGTGATCATAAACTGCAGCAGACGGACTGAAGCCTGCTTTATGGATGGATGAGGTTAATGTTAAATTTAATTTATTCATAAAAGAATTCTCATTGCTCTTTGAAGAGCTTTTTCCAAAAAAATTTTGTTGCAAACAATACTTCCTCAGCCTTTAAACAGCATGGATCACAAAGAGAATTAAAGAATAATTCAAAACAATGAGGAACTTTACTTTGCAGTTAGAATGTCTAAGGACACAACAAAAATTGGTCATTATAAAATGAACTGTAAGATCCTAAAGAAATTGATACAAAAAGCAAAAGCATTGTATTGTGAACAAGAAACTGATAATCCTAAGAATAAACCAAAGACTCTTTGGTATGTTGTTAGAAGTGAGATGGGGATGAACAAAAGAACTTTAGAACATTTAAAAATCAAAATATGAAGGAAATCTTGCATGCAGTCTTGGAAAGCTAGCCAATATTTCAACAAACACTTCTTGCCAGTAGCAGAACAAATAGGCTGCAAGGGCTCTATTAATGAAGCCTTGAGTCATTTGCAAAATATTACTCCCAGAACTATCAGTTAAATTCATATTAAACCTATCACAGTACCTAAAATTGAAAAACGTATTACCTCCTTGAAGAATAAAAATTCTACTGGAGTAGATAAAATCTCCAACAGTTTGTCAAAACACTTTTTTTGCTTTTGTAAATGATGTACTATGTCACATTATCAGATCCTTACAATGATCAACTCTGCCTCACAGACTCAAATATGCTGTTGTGAAACCCATCTTCAAGAAATGTGAAAGAATGGAAATTATGAATTACAGGCCAGATTCTCTCCAGACTGCCTTATCAAAGAAACTAGAAATGCTCATGTATACAAGAATTTTGTAATATGTATGTGGATTCAGTATTCTCAGTGAAAGTCGGTTTGGTTTCCAAATAGCTGTCAATCTATGCTATCAAAAATTAATTTCGGGAGAATCCGAATGATAAGTTGATACGAACAGCATTATTTTGTGATTTATCAAAACCCTTTCACACTGTGAACCATTGAAAACTATTACAGAAAGCTAACCTCTTAGCAATAAGTGGTGTATCAAGTAGGTGATTACAGTCATACATCGAAGACAGGAAGCAGAAAGTAGTATTAGACAATATAGGATGGTCAGGCTTCATCAGAATGGAGAAGCATCAAATGTGGAGTGCCACAAGACCCATTCTCAGTCCTTCACTGTTCCTGTTATTTATAAATGACTTACCACAATGTACAAAGCTACAGTTAAATTTTATAATTTTTGCAGATGACAAAAACTTTATGTCTGGTGGTCTTATGTGTGAATATCTTCAAGGACCTATGAACAATATTCTCATAAATTTAGTAAAGTTGTTTAGTGTCAATGCACCCTCATTAAACTTTGATAGAACAAACTATATTCAGTTCACTGCAACTGGCAAAACTGAGGAAGAGCTAACTATTAAGTGTGCAATGCAGACAGCAGAAAGACTTAAAACAATTAAGTTCCTGGGTGTTATGATTGACTACAGACTAGACTTGTTTCATCATATAATAAACCTTCACATGAGATTCAGTTCATCAGCTCTTGCATATTACCTCTGAGAGTGGTAACTTAACCCTCAAGCTGGTGCACCATTTTTCATAACACGAGTCGGTGTGTGGCGCACTTTGATACCCAAAATGAATAGCTTTCCTTATGTTACCAAGGTAAGTCATGTATGGTCAAAATCACAGTTTAATCTTACTTTATTTAAACAAGGAGAAAATAAACTTACATAATATGAGCTAAACTACAGTTTCATTAAACAATAATGAATAAAAACAATGTTTCAGAAATTTTTAGAACAAACTATTGTCATTATTCCACAATGTGTTGGTAACCTGGATGATGTAGTAGTCACAAAACAGACTCAGGAGGAGGATATGTTGATTCTCCAGCAGGTATTTTCTGCTCTTTTACAAGATAGGTTAAAATGTAACTTCTTGAAGTGCTCCTCTCCGCCTTCCATTAAATATATAGACTATAGTCTTAGCCTTAGCCGGGGTTGCCTTAGCACATTGAATCCACAACAATATGAAAAAAATATGATTTTCAAATTTTTCATATAATTAACATTTATCATCATAGTAAGCAATGAATACAAGAACAAGATGGCAAAAAGTAAACAATAACGTGTTTTGAGGAGGTGGTTGCACTTTGGAATATAAATATATAGTTTTTTCACAAAATTAGTTCTTATTACCAGTGTAAGCAACAAATATAAGATGAAACTGGTGAGAGGTAAACAATCAGTTGTCTTAATGAGATAGTTTCATTTTGGAATCATTGGTAAATACAGCTCCCATCATTCACATTCACATTTTATTGTTATGATCATTGTTATTCACATATGGGCCAAATAAGGCCATGCAAGGTACAACCAATCAACGTCACTTTTGATGGTTGGCCTACCTTCACGTCCAAATTTGCCTCATCTTTTCAGAATGAAGTCTCTTTCTCTCATCAGACCATGGTGTTCCAGTCTGTTTTCTAATTTTCCTCTGACCAACTTTCCAATTACACATCTTTTGTCTGAATGTTTCTGTATTTGCATCCGCCTGAGTTACACTGGCTATTTTAAGACCCTCCTTAATCACAGCAATCAATTTAATTGGCTCAGTTTTTGCCTTACTTTTGTTTTTGTAGACTTCTACCATTTGTTTTGTCAACCTAGTGGGTGCCATTGTTTTAATGTGCCCATACAATTTAAGTCTTTGTTTTCTCATATCACCATGTATGTCTGTGTATTCTTCTATTTCCTTATTACTTCTCAGCCTATAAATTTCTCCATCAGTAATTTTAGGTCCTAATATTTTCCTAATTATCTTTCTTCCATTCGTTTTTATTTCTTCAGTATCCCTCTTTCTGTTTAAAATTAAAGTTTCTGTTTCCTAAAGACATTAGGTTTGATTACAGTGTAATGCCTACATTTACTGAATTTAGAAAGCTGTTTTTTATTATAAATACTTTGTGTTAATGTGAATGCAGTTGCCATTTTTTGACAGTGGACTTTGTTTGAAGCTTTTTCCAGACTGTTTTCTTGTACGATTTCTCCCAAGTATTTAAACTGAGAAGCCCTTTTTATTTTTCCATATTTCATGATCAAAAACTTTGGTGCTTGTTTTTTGCATGTCATATATTCCATTTTATTAATGATATCTGTAATCCTACTTTTTCCACAGAATTTCAAATTGTTTTTGAGCTTTGGTAATAGCCCTATGTAGTAACATAATTCCGTTGCACTTCACCTAGTGTAGACCGGGAACTGTCTGCTAGACCTGCCTGATGTGAACTAACTGGGCACGACCCGTGCTGCCTGAGTTTTTGTTGTTGTTCCGCCGGCAGAGGGCATGGCCGAATTCTTGCATGCCCTCTGGTGGACGGGACTTTACTTGCGGCAATTACTGTCCATCACGCACCATGCCGATGAGTGCCTCCTGCGATCTGCCAGATCATCTGCAAGTGTGAGGCAATCTACTCTAATATCACTTCTGACTAACTTGATTAATTGATTTATATTTTGACTCGACATTTGCTCTTGCCATTCTGTAAGTATCTTCTCCAAAACACAGTTAAACAGTAATGGGGAGAGTCCATCACCCTGTCTAACACCAGTCTTTATACCAAATGGTTCAGAAATTTATCCTATGAATTTAACTGTAGAGTTAGTGTTGGTTAACATTCCCTTGGTGTTAGAGTTTTATTATCTGATCTTTGGAAAAGAGATTCACAACCAACTGAGCTGTAGGCCTTTTTAAAATCCACAAATGTACATACTATATTGTTATCAGAAATTGTTTGGTGCCTAAGGATTGGTTTCAAATTAAGAATTTGTTCTGGACAGGCTCTGTTGTTTGGTATTTACCAGTTTTAGGTTCTAGCTGTTCTTGGGCTCGATCAGGTAAACATGGCAAGAGAATTTTGTATGTGACCAGGAGAAGAGAGATTCCTCAGTAATTATTAACATCGGTTCTATCCTCTTTTTTATGCAATGGATGAATTAAGGCAGTTTTCCAGTTCTCAGGTATTTTCTCAATTTGCCAGATATGTCCTATTAGTTGAGAGATCTCTTTCATAGTGTTAGGACCAGCTGATTTTAATAGTTCTGCAATTATACTGTCTTCTCCGGATGTTTTATTGTTTTTAAGTCTCTTAATTTATTTAGTTATTTCAGTTTCATCACGTTCCTTAGAGTTTGGGTTGCTGTTGTTAATTTTCTGTGATTGGAATTTATACTCTGGTTCTGGACAGTTTAATAGTTTTTCAAAATAATTAGTGAGTACCTTATAATTTTCCTGTTTGCTAAGAACCAAACACCCATTTTCATGTTTGAAGCAAAGACTTTGAGGTTGGTAACTGGTTAGCTTTGTTTTGAATGTTTTGTAAAAGTTTCTTGTATTGTTCTTTCGGAACTCTATTTTGATTTCTAAAAGTTGACCATTTTCATAGTTTCTTTTAGTCTGTTGGATTAATTTAGAAGTTTCTTTTCTTACAGTTAGAAAGGTGTTGATGTATTTTCTATTTTGTTACTATTCCAGTTGTTGAATGCCTCATGCCTAGACTTAACTGCTGTTTCACAATCCACATTCTACCAAGGGCGCTCCTGTTTCTTTCGAAGCAGAATTATATTTTGTGCTATTTTCATGAACATTTCTTTTAAGCTTTGCCTGTTGTTGGATTTTTTTGTCAATTTCACTTTTTAGAGTTGGTATTATTTTAGCAGTGCATTCACATTTTCCCTAGACAAAATCACACACCTCAAAATTTCAGTGAACTCATAATACCTAAAACAAATCGTAGTCATAAATAAGAGGCAATAATGTGCCTCAAATTTAATAAATTTTGTATCACAACTACATATTGTCCCAGAGGTTTCATTTTGATAATACTCATAAAAGCAGTAGTACAAACTAAAATTTACGTTACAGTAACTTACATTCTGCGTCAATGATCTGCTCAATATGCCCACAAAAAAAAAGTTATCCTACAGTCACATAAAAAGAATCTCTTACAATCACATTGCACTATTTCCACGCCGTCTGTGCTTTGAATGTAATAAGTGAGTGCTACAATGCCCTACATTTGTAGAAGTATCATAGTGTACGACTAGAAGTCTCTGAGTAGCATCAGTGGTTTCATGCAAAGACACTGGTACTTCAAAGAAAAAAAAATATAATAAGATGGTAGTTTTATGTAAAATCCAGTGGAGTTCAAAAGGTTAAACCAACATCAAAGAATATGATAGCCATTTACCATAATGCTACATCAAAGTCTGCAAAAGACCTTCAGGTTTTTATAGGCAAGGTTACAAATTATGCCCAATTTATCCCAAAAATTGCAAAAATAGCCCATGCATTGAGCTGAATGTTATGAATGAAGTCACTTACCATGGCACAAGAAAATTATTCTGAGATAGAGAAGGAGGTACTGACAGTTGTCTTTTGTATTCAGAAATTCCTTTTTTTCTGCATGGCAACCAATTTCTACTGGTCACAGATCATAAGCCATTGTCTTCCATAACTGGAACTATGTCATATATGTGAGAATGTACATATCATAGGTTACAATACTGGGTTCTTTTGTTTTATCAAATTACCACCATTTTATACATTATCACATATCAAGCCAACACACAGAAGTGGACAGCTCTAATGGTTCCCTGTGGATCCTGATGAAGAATTTGATAAACAAAAGACTGTTTTTTTTTTCACATTGATTGACAATTGGAACAGTCAGTGGAAGAGCTTCCCATCACTTCCAGAAACATAATAGCAGCTGCACAATAGGATCAACTCTTGAGACAGATTTGCCAGATTTTACAAACAGGCTGGTCACAGACCCTTTCTTTGGAAGCCCCCATAGAACTTCCTTGTTTCTTTTGACAATTGCATGCCCTCCTGTTTCTCAGAAGATGACAGTTAGTGTTGAGTGGTGATTCTGGAGATTTAGTGCTCCCATATTTAGTGACCCTTCCACGAGTCCTACCGGGGCATTTTTATAGTGAAGAGCCTGGCCTTGTGATATGATTATTGGCCATGGATTGCTGAAGATATGGTGTGCATAGGTCAACATTGGCAAGCTTGTCAGAAGTAGTAACCAGCACCCTGTCAAGCCTGCCATGTGTGACCTATGCATACCTAGCTATGGGCTTGAGTGCATGCAGATTTTGTGGGTCCATTCCATGAGGCCATGTGGTTGATTTTAATAGATGTGTATTCTCATTTCCCATACATCATAAAAATGCAACAAAGCATGGTGGAGAATACCACTAAGGCCCTGATGACTGCTTCTCTATTGATGGAGCCACATGAGTCCTTGTCACTGATAGTGAACTGCAGTTTTCAGCTACTGGTTTTCAACAGTTTTGCACTCAGAATGGAATCAAGCATTACCACACTTTCATTTCACACTGCTTCTTATGGCATGGCTGAAACTTTCATGAGAATGTTTAAAATGCAGATGGATAAACTACTGACACTAACATCTATGAATTCTGCGCTGCTTTCCTTTTTATCCTCTTACCAGGTGATACCAATCTATGAGTGAAGCCTCATCATTTCTTATCTGACCATTTACAGCTTCCATCAGTACAAGGAGAAAAAGTGGCCATATGTTTTAAGGTGAGCATCTGTGTCTGGATGCACACATTCAAAGGTACAACTGGCTGTATATGTGCCAGCATCACTGCCTAGTAAGGCCACCAGCTGTTCTTAGTAGCCACAGCTGTGGACATCCTTCACTAAAATGGGAATGAGTTCAGTTTGTGCCAACCCAGGCAAACTCCACCTCCAGATGTGCCACACCAAAGGTGGCAGTTGCCTCACTCAATGCAAGGATCAAAAACAGCAAACATGGGATCCAGTTCTAGAAAATCATTCCACACAGTGGGAAACTGACATTGCCATTTCTCCAGCCATTGTCCATCACATCAATAGGTATGGTTGAAGATGATATGCAGAAGGTCCCCCACTTTGTGCCAGGTATGGTATCTGACAAACAACCTCCTCCAGAATTAGCAGCAAGGGAAACAGCACATGTAATCCCATCCCATGTATCAATGGATCAGTCGATATAACTGAAGATCCTTCTAAAATAACAAGGCAAATGAAAAGTATGTGTTTACAGCTATGAAGCACTGAAATGAACTGTCAACATTTTAGATTGAAATATCACTGTGTTACAGATATTCTTATTCTGAAGAGTGGACTAGCAACTTTCCTTTGCATAAGATCATCAGATTTATATTCCATATCTGCTGAATAGTACATTAAATAAATCTGAAATTCTTGCATATCCCCTTCTTTGGGGCGACAGAAAAGTACATCTGATACACAGAATGACTGTGGTGAAATATAAGAGGTCACAAAATGTTACATTCATTATTATTTTTATCTGAGATTTTGTGTTTGAAAGAAAGTGACTGCGGCCTTGTGTAAAACTCCAAAACTGATTCATCAATTTTTGGGTCCTGCCTCCTGGTCCTCAGGGCACAACACACCATTATGGGTCAGAAAGTTCTTGTGAAACTGATGCCTTGCTGGGGCTACAAACCACAGCAGGGACCGAAAATCCTTTTTTCTTTGAAGCCTTCATATTTGGTTGGTCTGGTTTCTTGAATGCTGACAGAATGGTATCCAGTTTTGGGGCCTGCAGCGGATAGGCCTTTCCTCCTATTCCACTGTAGTTTTCTGCCAATAAAACTCACCAATTTGTTTTGTATTTTATCTGTACTGCTTTTGAGGTCTGGGGCTTTTTGCCTTGCTTAATCTTGCCCTTCTTGGCTGACTCAAAGTTGAACAGGTTGTCACCTCATGTCCCATCAACCAATATGAAGGGGCACTTCTCTATGACTTCATGCTCTTCTTCAATGGTGGTTGTTCTGGGTACTGATTTCTCAGGATCTATGCACCCCAATTGCGTGAAAATGTAATCACATGTCAGTTCTAGTATAATATATATTGTCCAATGAATACGCGTTTATCATCTGCACTTCTTCTTGGTGTAGCAATTTTAATGGCCAGTAGTGTATATCCCGCCAGGGTAGTGGCCATTCAACCTGCCACAGAAAATTGCAACACTAATCATTTTCATATTCATTCTCACAGATGGTGTGTAGGTATTTGTGCAAAGTTATTTTGACATCCGGCCATGTCTTGCGGTGTTTCACTTTTTTATCATGCATTGTATTTAAAGAAGTACTAAAGTCACAATTCTCACTGATATTAAGAAGCAGGTGTCGTCTGATGATTTATCTTTCCCTCTCCTGCAAACCGTCCTAAGTAAAAGTTAAAGAAGGCACGTGAGACGCGCTAGTGTAATTTGACAAATTTAAGAAGTTTATGTAAAATCCCATTTTTCTAGACGGTAGAGTACCAGAGGAATTTTGCAACAACAAAAACGAAGGCAAGTAAAATAAGGTTTAAATTTAATTAATAGATACGTTCACATAAGAAATCTGCTTACGTAATTTAAGTTAATGGTACAATTAACAATTTCGTAAAACCATTGTTAGTGTCCTTTATAGTGTTCCATCGCAGTATTTTATTTCGTGTAAGTATTTCACTGCATATCTCTCACCAATTCTTGCTGCCGGTATACAGCCGGAAACAACTGCGGATTCACCCTTCGTAACTCAGCTCACAAGTGTCCTACCGCGGCCATAGTTAGCTTACGGACCTGGCGGATGACATTGAAGAGGATTCTATGCCCGCTGTGGTGGTTGAGGAGAGGGCTCTCCTCACACACCTTGGCCTCTCACAAGTGGCGGCAGATGACGGCTCGAACACGGCCTGCAGATGACAGGCCACAACATTTATGGCGACGCTGATGACGGCCCCCATTGCAGGAGACAATCTACAGGCCTATCACTTAGTGACAATCAAGGTTAATACAGTTCAGAAAGTACAAAGTTGTTGCTGCTCCAAGACATGCTCAGTGCAGCAGTCATTGACATCGTATTTCTCCAAGAGGTCTTCGTTGACGATTTCTCGGGTATGTATGGTTATACAGCTCATGTGTCCCACGCCTCGCCAACTAACAGCGATGTCGCAGTTCTCGTCAGGGAAGGGTCTCGAGGCGAACAAAGTACGATATCTCCCCAACGCTAGAGGAATGGCCGTAACAGTGCTAGGCACCCAGTTTATCAGTGTGTATACCCCTTCCGGAACGAATCGCCGTCGTGACTAGTCTCTCTTCTTTGCGGAAGGAATAGCACCACTTTTCCAGGATAGGCACAAACACTTCGTGTTAAGAGGGCCATTTCAATAGCACCCAAGCATCTAAAGATCAGCTGCCACGCCATTCACCTTGTTCCGAACTTGGGCCACTCATCAGCTAGTAGTTACATCAGTACATGTCCAAGGAAATCGATCGAGATTCACTCATTACACGAATCACTCGTCTGGTTGTATTGATAGGATTTACGTGTCCCGTTCTCTCGCGGCAATAGTGACCAATGCGGAGGTGTGGCCAGTAGACTTTTCTTATCACGAGGCCTACATATTGTCGGCGCGCCACCAAAGACACGTGGTGTTCACGCTTCCGTCGCCTCCCAACGTATACTACATTGATCAGTTCATGGTTAAACTGTGCCAAGCCAGCCTCATGCAGAACTTTGATTACGTATGGTCGTGAGACCGCTGCTTGGGGGAGGCACACCCTCGATTTTTATTTCATCGTCCTTCGCAAATGTGCCTCATTGCCACCCACACTGGAGAAACTGATGACAGTACATCATGTGAAGGCACAGATCGTAGCATGTATGTGCCGACACCTCGAAGGGACTATTTTCCGAATGCGAACACATGACAGACTAACAATGGAATGACCCACCATATTCAATGTCATTCGAGAACGTTCAATGCAAAGAAAGGCGCTGATACAAGCCTTCACCACTGCAGACAGCTGCACACCACACAATGCAGTACTGGTGCAACCTTCTACGACCATTACACATGTCTTTCTTCTGCTCAATGTTTCGACCGATGATGGTGACAGGAGTCTCATGATTGGTTTATGGCACTGTTCCATAGGACTTACAGACTGAATTATTGAACGAAATTACGGAAAATGAATGCAAACGTAGGCTCCCGAGGCCGTTGCCACAGTTAGCAGTACACCCGGAGGAAGGCGTCTTGCAACAGTCGCCGGAACGTCAGAATTTTATAGTTGACAATGCGGACTCAAACTCAGAGGAATGGACTATGGAAGATGAAGTTATTGGTGCCATTGGTAAAACAGCATCAAACAAGTCTTCCACCCCCGACAGGTTCCCTGTGGAGTTCTATAGAACTTTTCAATATTTACTGGCTCCCAAGTTGACAAACGTCTGTCGGGAGCTCATGTCCTCTGCGGTGCCCCTCCGCAGAGCCTTTGTAGAAGGAATGATTGTAGCGATTCACAATCCAACAGGTGGCACTCGAATACATGATTACTGCCAATTGACACTCGTCAACAACGACATGAAGTTATTCACCAGGCTATTAGTAAAACATATACGACCGAACCTGCCTCACATCATCTCAGCAGATCAGGGAAAAAACACTAACATCCACACAGCGCTGTGTCAATACCATGACATAATAGCCCTAGCAAGTGCACGCCGCATCTCGTGAGCGCTGACATCACTGGATTTTAGCCAATCTTTCGATCAGGGGATCACATGTACCTGATATCTGTTCTCCAACACACGCAATACCCACAGCAATTCATAGACGTCGTGACGCGCCTCCTCTGAGGGACGACCTCCTAGGTGTTCGTTAATGGGTGTCTCACGCAGTCCCTCCCAATTTCATGATCAGTGCATCAAGGCTGCTCCCTGTCGATCTTACTGTACGCTCGGGCACTGGAACCGCTCCTCTGTGGCCTCCGTGAACGCCTCACTTGACTCACCTTGCGTGGCGTCACATTCGCTGTCAGTATATGCAGACGACCTTGTTCTCGTGCTCCACAACAGCGACCATGGAACCAGCGCACTAAAATGGATTGCAACATAGGTGTGGCTTCAGGCAGCTGTTGCAGTGTCACCAAATCAGTCGCCATGAACACAGGAGACGGGTTGACCCCAGCGTGTGTCGACCCCCTACAGCTTAGTGGTACTATCAAATGTCTCGGAGTAGAGTTTCACGATGACATACAGCGCACTGCGGCCCTTAATTACCGCCTCTTATTACAACAAATTCAGGTCCAGATCTCCAACCGCCATACACAGACCCTCGATATACTTCGAAGGACTTACTTCGTCAATGTTACCTAGCATCACGCCTTACACATATTGTGCCATGTACTTCCAATACCGTTACTGATGGCTTGACTTATGTTAGTGGCATTTGGAGCCTACATCAATACAGACATGCTCTTCAAAGTCAGTTATGAATCGCTGACCTTCCCAGACAGGGGATGTTTTGGCCTAGTACATGTCCACTACAGCTCGGTGGCCCTGTCTGTCAGCTTGCACATCAAGTTGTGGCACCACCGCCCAGAAAGTTTGACAGACTTGCTGCTGGAGCCCTTAGCACTGCCCTCCCTTACAGCACCACTGACGATGTAAGACATACCCCCCCCCCCCCCCACCTTTCTATTACTTCAGTCACTTTTACATTGACAACAGTTTTGTCCATATTGTAGTGCCACTGATGACGTGCACGGCGCAGGACATATATCACGTCCTACAACAGAGGCATCCACCAAATGTCATCGAGATCGAGAAGCCTCATGTTAGTTGGAATGTGGTGTGGTGCACAATACACGTGGTTACACTGGATACAAACGTCCGATCAACATGGTACATTACTGTCAATGGTAAACAGATCATCCAATCGTGCCTCCACAAGACAAAATGGCGGCCTCGCTTCTATGTGCTGACTGTGGAGTACCAACATGGACCACCACCGTCTCAGATGTGGCATGGCAGAAGATGTGTGGCAGTTGGTGTGACAAATCTTGTCGTATTTTCTATGAGTGACCCCAGAACACATTGCATCTCAGCTTCTACTTTTTGCACATGAACTGTGTTTCCCACACACCAAAACCAATGCAGTCATGTGTGTCCATGGGTAGATGATACAATATTGATTTCATGATGGACCTAAGGATTTACTGACTTTTGGAACTACCCACAAGAATGTAATTGTATGATTCTACAGGACCCAAAATATAGACAATATTTTTCTAATTACTTACAGAGTGCTCCACGTGACCCTCCACACAGCTGTATCATCAAAAGGTAGGAGAAGATACTCACTGACTGAGCTCACAAGAACACAACTGATTATTAGTGGAATAACATTTAACATGTGTGAAGACATACCTGGATAGTGAAGCATGATGAGAGTAGCAATGCACCCTTACTGCATAGTGCACGAAGCACAAACTCCATTACCTCATTATATTACCTCGGTAAAGGAAAGTCCAAAGATTATTTTATTTGCTTTCTTAGTGCACAATGTGGTGTTAGTTACGTGTATTTTATGAGTGGCATAAAAAGGAAAACCTTAAGAAAAAAAGAATTTCCCACTATTGATTTTCCCTTACCATTGCTAATACCTTGAAGGCAATGGGGACTCTCTGGCCAGGCTTCAGGTCATGATCCCTGCCCACTCTGCCCTGCCCCCCCCCCCCTCCCTGCCCAGCCTCCTATTTAAAAAAAGTGTACAGCATCTGGTTCACATCCCGCTACTTCCAAATACTTTTTTATTCTCATTCACATTTCTAAATGACTGACTTCACACTTTTGTGATCATTATATTCACAACAAATGAAGAGACTCTGATGTTCAAAACAATAATATTCACCTCAGAGTGAAGTGCTGGTTATGGTTATCCTTTACCACAAGGTGTATCTACCTTGAAGCTACCTCGTTTATTAATGTGTTAGGCTCTGCATTCATATGGACAGAACTGTGAATAATGGGCAGATTGAAGTATTTGCAAGAATAATTCTGAAACTTTCTGAAGATGTTGTACTAGCTCTGTTTCCTAACATGCCTTTATCCAGCCAGAAATGAGACATCTTGTTGATTTATGAGCTAAAAAAAGATGAAGCCAGCCCACATTGAATCCAATAATGTATCTCTCTACAGTGTCCATTATGATGTGTCAACAACCCAAGTTTATTAAGTTTATTTTTTAAAAAAGTGAAAAATTTGTGTTTAGAAGTTGATTGATAGTCGGGAAGGGTAGGATACTGCATTAGGGGAATTAATTGTGTAACTGATTTTATTACTGTGAGTAATGACTTAAACTTTAGTGTTTGAAAGTCTAATGCCTCAAATGGAAAAATGAGAAATAGTGCCTCTTGTTATTAAAAAAAAAGGGTGTTGAGTGGTCCAAAGTGTGCACACAATACTGAGTTATGAAAGCAGGTGCTGCAGACACTGTTACAGTGTGTCACATCAAAATGGTCACATTTGCCTCAGGTGGTGTGAACTGTTACCAAGTTAGCAATACGTCACTGTATTTCAATTCAATAAAGTCTGCTCAGCAGATTATGTAGCCAGTAACATAGTTACTAAAAGTGCTTGATAGTCAAGTAGTACAGTATAAACAGAAAAATACAAACACAGAAATTTCTCACATGGTTCATCACAAAACTACATACATGTATGTGAGATTAGTTTATAAAACCATTTTCTTGATCTTCAAGATATTTATTTATTGAGTAGTGCCATTTATCAATTTAAAAATTTCCAAGTTCTCATTTAAAAATGGAAATGGAAATGCCGTGTGGCTAGGGGCCTCCCGTCGGGTAGACCGTTCGCCTGTTGCAAATCTTTCGAGTTGACGCCACTTCGACGACTTGCGTGTCGATGGGGATGAAATGATGATGAAAGACACACAACACCCAGTCACCATGAGGCAGAGAAAATCCCTGGCCCCGCCGGGAATCAAACCCCTGAACCCTGTGTGCGGGAAGCGAGAACGCTACCGCAAGACCACGAACTGCGGACCTCATTTAAAAAATTATATCTTCCTCTAAGTTTTAATGTACTGAGGTAATGCATTGTAGTGCCTAATACCCATATAGCCTCCTTTCTTCTGAGTTCATGTTCTTCTTATGTGTTCTGTGTGGAGATCATTTCTCTCCCTTCTGTTATAGTTGTGTCAGTCAGCATTTGTGTGGAAATTGCTTAAATTTACTTTCATTAAGAGTACACATTTAAATATATAAAGTGATGGCAGAGTAAGTATTCCTAATGTACTGAAAAGAGGTCTGCAGTGAGCTTTTGTAGGTCTGTGGCTAATTATTCAAACAGCCCATTTTTGTAAGATAAAAGTTTCTTTTAAATTACATTTTTGAGCTGGCACAGAACACTATTCCATATGAGAAAATGGTCTGAAAATATCCATAGTATGCCATTCTCATCTCTTCTAAAGTGTAAACATTTATAATAACTCCCAGTGCAATGCAGGCTGTGATATGTCTTCGTGTAAGGAATCTTATGTGGTGTTTCCAATTCTTAGCTTCATGCATACACATTCCTAACAGTTTTGCAGTCTCTCTGGTAATCTGTCATCCAGTTGTAGATTAATGTCTTCATTGTAAATCATTTTACCCAACTGTAAGTGATCTATTTTCTTTGCATTCAGTGTAAGTTTATTTGCACTGAACCCAGTCTCATTACTCTTAAAGATTTTATCAGCAGTGGAATGTAGTGAGTTTTTAAAGTTGCTCACTATTAGACTTATGTCAGCTGCATATAATACAAATTTTGCTATATCATATTGTAATTGTAAATCATTCACATATATGAGAAAGAGTAGTGGCTACCCATGGGTACTCCTTAAGGAATTTTGCTTTTGGTGTGTGTGTGTGTGTGTGTGTGTGTGTGTGTGTGTGTGTGTGTGTGTGTGTGTGTGTGTGTGTTGTGTGTGTGTGTGTGTGTGTGAGCTCTGCAATCTGAGATCTGATTTTGAGATATGACTGGAACCTCTAATAATTACTGCTTCTAGCTTATGAAGAAGGATTTCATGGCAGTCAATATCAAAGGCTTTAGACCAGGGTGGCAATGTGTCTGGAAAACATGTAATTCTCGGAGAATTACATTTTACCTGTAAAAATCAGTGAAATCTCAGGGAATTTCTGGGACTTCACAAAATCTCAGAAGTCTGTGTTTTTATGAATTTTATTGAGTTTTGTAAATCACAATTTTAAAATATCTTTAAGTATTTTAGAATTTTTGATTAATAAACCTTGAAGTGTGTTAATTATAAGAATATTGTTCCATATAAACTATTTATGTTTAAAAACTGTTGTTAAACTACAGCTCAGGGCTGGTATATAGCTCAGCTGAGAGAAAAGAAAAGTCATTATTGTTGTTTAATGTCCTGTAAAAGTTTCATGTCAATGGCTACAATGGTTCCTGAAATACAGGGAAGCAAAGTCACTAAATTTAACATTGTCAGGCTAGGGTGTTCCAACTCCCCTTAAATAGTGGTCTAATTTTTGAGACCTATAGCTGCTGAGGAAATACACCTTCACTAACGGATAAATCTGAGATATGTGCTAAAGGTTTTGCAGTCTGTACAAGGCATTCTTGAAGAGGCTGTCATGCTACTACCAACATTAAAACTCACAGTTATTTCAATATACCATTCTCCTGATAGTGATGCCAATCAGTTTGTAGAGTGTTTAGATAAACTTATTCACTGTACAGAAAAATATACCAAACACAAGACAGTAATTTTCAGATATTTAAATTTTGATGTAAGGAAAAAAACACACAAAAATACTAATTTGCTTAACATGCTAAGATCCCATAATCTCTTCTGTGCAAATTATAGTCCCACAAGACAACTTTCTTGTGGCGACAATTTTATCACAAATATACATAAAGATGATTTTGAATGACTCCTTAATGTCGACCATCTGACAGATCACAAAGGTATATGGGTAAAACTAACAATTAATGAAACAGTGGGGGATAGTGAACCAACCTGGAATGTCAGGTTATTAAATGATAGAAGCATAAATAGCTTCAGGGATAAGCTGAAGGTACTAAAGTGGAATAATATAATATATGCTTGCAACAATGTTGAGGAGGCTTGTAGCAGGTTTGTTAGTACTCTATCTGAAATTTTCAATACCTCGTGCCTAATGGTTACCAAACTAAACAAAACTAGGGCAAGAAAGCATGGTCGACTACTCCACATAGGTGGTTCACACCATATTTACAGAAGCTAAGATTAATGGTTTTGATATGCTATGAAAAGGTAAAAAATGGTAGTGTTGACAATGCAATGTATGTTAGCCTCAAGAGACACTATAGATCATAAATCACATTAGCAAAATGTATAGTAAATGATAACTTCATCAAAAACTCCAATAAAAAGTGTAAGGCTGGGTGGAGGGTCATTAAAGCACAATTAGGTACAGGTAGTCAAAGTGTAAAAGTTACAACTGATGTTAATGTCACCCCAGATGAATTTAACCTCTTTTTTATCAATGCAGCAAACCCTAATCCCTCATCTCTTCATAAGAAGAGTTCAAAATCAAATTCACAATCTACTTATATAAACCAGTTTTTACAAAACTTTGGTGATACTGTGCTAACCTGTAAATTGGGACATGTGGAAATACGTGATGTAATTAAATCAGTGGCAAAGTTAAGTGACTCCAGATCAGAAGATATTTATGGCCTCTCAAATTCTGTGTTTAAAAAAATAATTGACTTGATATCATTCCCTCTCTCCACACTCCTATACTGGATACATAGTAATTCCATTACACAAAAAGCGTGATAAATCCTGCACTAATAATTATTGTCCAATTTCTCTGACACCAATTTTTTAAAAAATAATCGAATATTGTATACAAAAGCAAATTAACATGCATTTGTCAAAAAAACAATATACTGACTAAGTCTCAATATGGTTTTAGGGCCCAGTTATCAACAATTAATGCTGTTGAAAATAATGTTTCTATTGTGCTATTTTCTTTTGAATCCAAATTATCTGCTGAAGCCACCCTAGTGGACTTAAGCAAAGCATTTGATTCTGTAAACCACTCAATATTGCTGGAAAAACTATGGTGTTATGGCATTAGGGATCTGGAACTCTCCCTCATTAAATCATATCTCAGTAACAGAAAGCAAACTGTAAGCTACAATGGTCAAAAGTCACAGTTACTGAATGTCACTAGAGGTGTTCCCCAAGGATCAGTGCTTGGGCCATTATTGTTTATAATATTTATAAACGACCTGCTCAGCAATATGCCATGCAAATCTGTGCTTTACGCAGATGATATTACTTTCATACTTCAGTAGAATACTTGTTCCTAGATACGTGCTCTAATGTACCTTGGAACATGTTTTCACATTTGGAAAACCTTAATTTCCTGTAGTAATTTTTATAATTTCAGGAAGAGACTACTGCACATGATTAGATTAGATTAATATTAGTTCCATGGATCATGAATACGATATTTTGTAATGATGTGGAACGAGTCAAATTTTCCGATACATGACACAATTAAGGTAATTTAACAACATAATTCAGTTAATATAACAACTTTTTTATTTTTTATTTTATTTTTATTTTTTTTTCTTTTTTTCTTAATTTATATCTAAAAAACTGTGAAGTCAGTCATTTAGAAATGTGAATGAGAATAAAAAAGTATTAGGAAGTAGCGGGATGTGAACCAGATGCTGTACACTTTTTTTTTAAATAGGAGGCAGGGCAGGGAGGGTGGGGAGGGCAGAGTGGGCAGGGATCATGACCTGAAGCCTGGCCAGAGAGTCCCCATTGCCTTCAAGGTATTAGCAATGGTAAGGGAAAATCAATAGTGGGAAATTCTTTTTTTCTTAAGGTTTTCCTTTTTATGCCACTCATAAAATACACGTAACTAACACCACATTGTGCACTAAGTAAGCAAATAAAATAATCTTTGGACTTTCCTTTACCGAGGTAATATAAATGAGGAAATGGAGTATGTGCTTCGTACACAATGCAGAAAGGGTGCATTGCAACTCTCATCATACTTCACTATCCAGGTATGTCTTCACACATGTTACATGTTATTCCACTAATAATCAGTTGTGTTCTTGTGAGCTCAGTCAGTGAGTATCTTCTCCCACCTTTTGATGATACAGCTGTGTGGAGGGTTGCGTGGAGCACTCTGTAAGTAATTAGAAAAATATTGTCTACATTTTGGGTCCTGTGGAATCAAATAATTACATTTTTGTGGGTAGTTCCAAAAGTCAGTAAATCCTTAGGTCCATCATGAAATTAATATTGTATCATCTACCCATGGACACACATGACTGCATTGGTTTTGGTGTGTGGGAAACACAGTTCATGTGCAAAAAGTAGAAGCTGAGATGCAATGTGTTCTGGGGTCACTCATAGAAAATACGACAAGATTTGTCACACCAAGCGCCACACATCTTCAGCCATGCCACATCTGAGACGGTGGTGGTCCGTGTTGGTACTCCACAGTCAGCACATAGAAGCGAGGCCGCCATTTTGTCTTGTGGAGGCACGATTGGATGATCTGTTTACCATTGACAGTAATGTACCATGTTGATCGGACGTTTGTATCCAGTGTAACCACGTGTATTGTGCACCACACCACATTCCAACTAACATGAGGCTTCTCGATCTCGATGACATTTGGTGGATGCCTCTGTTGTAGGACGTGATATATGTCCTGCGCCGTGCACGTCATCAGTGGCACTACAATATGGACAAAACTGTTGTCAATGTAAAAGTGACTGAAGTAATAGAAAGGTGGGGGGGGGGGGGGGGGGGGTATGTCTTACATCATCAGTGGTGCTGTAAGGGAGGGCAGTGCTAAGGGCTCCAGCAGCAAGTCTGTCAAACTTTCTGGGCGGTGGTGCCACAACTTGATGTGCAAGCTGACAGACAGGGCCACCGAGCTGTAGTGGACATGTACTAGGCCAAAACATCCCCTGTCTGGGAAGGTCAGCGATTCATAACTGACTTTGAAGAGCATGTCTGTATTGATGTAGGCTCCAAATGCCACTAACATAAGTCAAGCCATCAGTAACGGTATTGGAAGTACATGGCACAATATGTGTAAGGCGTGATGCTAGGTAACATTGACGAAGTAAGTCCTTCGAAGAATATCGAGGGTCTGTGTATGGCAGTTGGAGATCTGGACCTGAATTTGTTGTAATAAGAGGCGGTAATTAAGGGCCGCAGTGCGCTGTATGTCATCGTGAAACTCTACTCCGAGACATTTGATAGTACCACTAAGCTGTAGGGGGTCGACACACGCTGGGGTCAACCCGTCTCCTGTGTTCATGGCGACTGATTTGGTGACACTGCAACAGCTGCCTGAAGCCACACCTATGTTGCAATCCATTCTAGTGCGCTGGTTCCATGGTCGCTGTTGTGGAGTACGAGAACAAGGTCGTCTGCATATACTGACAGCGAATGTGACGCCACGCAAGGTGAGTCGAGTGAGGCGTTGACGGAGGCCACAGAGGAGCGGTTCCAGTGCCCGAGCGTACAGTAAGATCGACAGGGAGCAGCCTTGACGCACTGATCATGAAATTGGGAGGGACTGCGTGAGACACCCATTAACGAGCACCTAGGAGGTCGTCCCTCAGAGGAGGCGCGTCACGACGTCTATGAATTGCTGTGGGTATTGCGTGTGTTGGAGAACAGATATCAGGTACATGTGATCCCCTGATCGAAAGATTGGCTAAAATCCAGTGATGTCAGCGCTCACGAGATGCGGCGTGCACTTGCTAGGGCTATTATGTCATGGTATTGACACAGCGCTGTGTGGATGTTAGTGTTTTTTCCCTGATCTGCTGAGATGATGTGAGGCAGGTTCGGTCGTATATGTTTTACTAATAGCCTGGTGAATAACTTCATGTCGTTGTTGACGAGTGTCAATTGGCAGTAATCACGTATTCGAGTGCCACCTGTTGGATTGTGAATCGCTACAATCATTCCTTCTACAAAGGCTCTGCGGAGGGGCACCGCAGAGGACATGAGCTCCCGACAGACGTTTGTCAACTTGGGAGCCAGTAAATATTGAAAAGTTCTATAGAACTCCACAGGGAACCTGTCGGGGGTGGAAGACTTGTTTGATGCTGTTTTACCAATGGCACCAATAACTTCATCTTCCTTAGTCCATTCCTCTGAGTTTGAGTCCGCATTGTCAACTATAAAATTCTGACGTTTCGGCGACTGTTGCAAGACGCCTTCCTCCGGGTGTACTGCTAACTGTGGCAACGGCCTCGGGAGCCTACGTTTGCATTCATTTTCCGTAATTTCGTTCAATAATTCAGTCTGTAAGTCCTATGGAACAGTGCCATAAACCAATCATGAGACTCCTGTCACCATCATCGGTCGAAACATTGAGCAGAAGAAAGACATGTGTAATGGTCGTAGAAGGTTGCACCAGTACTGCATTGTGTGGTGTGCAGCTGTCTGCAGTGGTGAAAGCCTGTATCAGCGCCTTTCTTTGCATTGAACGTTCTCGAATGACATTGAATATGGTGGGTCATTCCGTTATTAGTCTGTCATGTGTTCGCATTCGGAAAATAGTCCCTTCGAGGTGTCGGCGCATACATGCTATGATCTGTGCCTTCACATGATGTACTGTCTGTGGTGTCACCGCCAGACACCACACTTGCTAGGTGGTAGCTTAAATCGGCCGCGGTCCATTTAGTACATGTCGGACCCGCGTGTCGCCACTGTGTGATTGCAGACCTAGCGCCACCACAAGGCAGGTTTCGTGATACGAACAAGCACTCGCCCCAGTTGTACGAAGACCTAGCTAGCGACTAGATGTACGAAACCTTTCTCTCTCATTAGCCGAGAGACAGAATAGCCTTCAGCTAAGTTAATGGCTACGAACTAGCAAGGCGCCATTAGCCTTACAGTGATTGTAATTAAAGTCTCCTGTGTATAGTCAAGAGCGATGTACCACAATGATTGATTAAAGATAAGTATTAATCCAGCTACGTACTTTTCTTCATAGCATTAATTACGTAGCCTGTTCCAGTACTTGACGCCCGTCGGCGTGTGTGTGTACACGTGCCTTTCTTTCGGCTACCCGTCACTGTGGACTGGCTGCCTTGTCAGTCCACTTCACTGTCATCAGTTGCTCCAGTATGGGTGGCAAGGAGGCACATTTACGAAGGACGATGAAATAAAAATCGAGGGTGTGCCTCCTCCAAGCAGCGGTCTCACGACCATATGTAATCAAAGGTCTGCATGAGGCTGGCTTGGCACAGTTTAACCATGAACTGATCAATGTAGTATACGTTGGGAGACGGCGGAAACGTGAACACCACGCGTCTTCGGTGGCGCGCTGACAATCCGGAGAAACAAAATGAGTGAGGTTTAACTTCCAGAGATGTCGGCTGCCCCATAGACGTTGGCGGCGAAGGCTGAAGGCACATATGTAGGCCTCGTGATAAGAAAAGTCTACTGGCCACACCTCCGCGTCGGTCACTGTTGCCGCGAGAGAACGGGACACGTAAATCCTATCAATACAACCAGACGAGTGATTCGTGTAATGAGTGAATCCCGGCCGATTTCCTTGGACATGTACTGATGTATCTACTAGCTGATGAGTGGCCCAAGTTCGGGACACGGTGAATGGTGTGGCAGCTGATCTTTAGGTGCTTGGGTGCTATTGAAATGGCCCTCTTAACACCAAGTCGTCGTGCCTATCCTGGCAAAGTGGTGCTATTCCTTCCGCAAAGAAGAGCGACTCGTCGCGACGGCGATTCGTTCCGGAAGGGGTATACACACTGATAAACTGGGTGTCTAGCACTGTTACGGCCATTCCTCTAGCGTTGGGGAGATATCGTACTTTGTTCGCCTCGAGACCCTTCCCTAAGGAGAACTGCGACATCGCTGTTAGTTGGCGAGGCGTGGGACACATGAGCTGTATAACCATACATACCAGATAAAAAGTCTACGAAGACCTCTTGGAGAAATACGATGTCAATGACTGCTGCACTGAGCATGTCTTGGAGCAGCAACAACTTTGTACTTTCTGAACTGTATTAACCTTGATTGTCACTAAGTGATAGGCCTGTAGATTGTCTCCTGCAATGGGGGCCGTCATCAGCGTCGCCATAAATGTTGTGGCCTGTCATCTGCAGGCCGTGTTCGAGCCGTCATCTGCCGCTACTTGTGAGAGGCCAAGGTGTGTGAGGAGAGCCCTCTCCTCAACCACCACAGCGGGCATAGAATCCTCTTCAATGTCGTCCGCCAGGTCCGTAAGCTAACTATGGCCGCGGTAGGACACTTGTGAGCTGAGTTACGAAGGGTGAATCCGCAGTTGTTTCCGGCTGTATACCGGCAGCAAGAATTGGTGAGAGATATGCAGTGAAATGCTTACGCGAAATAAAATACTGTGATGGAACACTATAAAGGACACTAACAATGGTTTTACGAAATTGTTAATTGTACCATTAACTTAAATTACGTAAGCAGATTTCTTATGTGAACGTATCTATTAATTAAATTTAAACCTTATTTTACTTGCCTTCGTTTTTGTTGTTGCAAAATTCCTCTGGTACTCTACCGTCTAGAAAAATGGGATTTTACATAAACTTCTTAAATTTGTCAAATTACACTAGCGCGTCTCACGTGCCTTTGTTAACTTTTACTTAGGACAGTTTGCAGGAAAGGGAAAGATAAATCATCAGACGACACCTGCATCTTAATATCAGTGAGAATTGTGACTTTAGTACTTCTTTAAATACAATGCACGATAAAAAAGTGAAACACCGGCAAGACATGACCGGATGTCAAAATAACTTTGCACAAGTACCTACACACCATCTGTGAGAATGAATATGAAAATGATTAGCGTTGCAATTTTCTGTGGCAGGTTGAATGGCCACTACCCTGGCGGGATATACACTACTGGCCATTAAAATTGCTACACCAAGAAGAAGTGCAGATGATAAACGCGTATTCATTGGACAATATATATTATACTAGAACTGACATGTGATTACATTTTCACGCAATTTGGGTGCATAGACCATGAGAAATCAGTACCCAGAACAACCACCTCTGGCCGTAGTAACGGCCTTGATACGCCTGGGCATTAAGTGAAACAGAGCTTGGAATTCGTGTACAGGTACAGCTGCCCATGCAGCTTTAACATGATACCACAGTTGCCGCGCGTGATTAGCCGACCGGTCTAAGGCCCCGCAGTCATGGACTGTGCGGCTGGTCCCGGCGGAGGTTCGAATCCTCCCTCTGGCATGGGTGTGTGTGTTTGTCCTTAGGATAATTTAGGTTAAGTAGTGTGTCAGCTTAGGGACTGATGACCTTAGCAGTTAAGTCCCATAACATTTCTCACACATTTGTGATAGCACAGTTCATCAAGAGTAGTGACTGGCGTATTGTGACGAGCCAGTTGCTCGGTCACCATTGACCAGACGTTTTCAATTGGTGAGAGATTTGGCGAATCTGGTTGCCAGGGAATCAGTCGAACATTTTCTGTACCCAGAAAGGCCCGTACAGGACCTGCAACATGCGGTCGTGCACTATCCTTATGAAATGTAGGGTTTCGCTGGGATCGAATGAAGGGTAGAGCCACGGGTCGTAACACATCTGAAATGTAACGTCTACTGTTCAAAGTGCCGTCAATGCGAACACGAAGTGACCGAGACGTGTAACCAATGGCACCCCATACCATCTCGCCGGGTGATACGCCAGTATGGCGATGGGGAATACACGCTTCCAACGTGCGTTTACCGCGATGTCACCAAACACGCATGCGATCATCATGATGCTGTAAACAGAACCTGGATTCATCCGAAAAAATGACGATTTGCCATTTGTGCACCCAGGTTCGTCGTTGAGTACACGATTGCAGACGCTCCTGTCTGTGGTGCAGCGTCAAGGGTAACCACAGCCATGGTCTCCGAGCTGATAGTCCATGCTGCTGCAAACGTCGTCGAACTGTTCGTGCAGATGGTTGTTGTCTTGCAAACGTCCCCATCTGTTGACTCAGGGATCGCGACGTGGCTGCACGATCCGTTACAGCCATGCGGATAAGATGCCTGTCATCTCGACTGCTAGTGATACGTGGCCGTTGGGATCCAGCACGGCGTTCCGTATTACTCTCCTGAACCCACCGATTCCATACTCTGTTAACAGTCATTGGATCTCGACCAAGGCGAGCAGCAATGTCGCGATACGGTAAACCGCAATCGAGATAGGCTACAGTCCGACCTTTATCAAAGTCGGAAACGTGGTGGTACGCATTTCTCCTCCTTACACGAGGCATCACAACAACGTTTCACCAGGCAACGCCGGTCAATTGCTGCTTGTGTATGAGAAATCGATTGGAAACTTTCCTCATGTCAGCACGTTGTAGGTGTTGCCACCGGCGCCAACCTTCTGTGAATGCTCTGAAAAGCTAATAATTTGCATATCACAGCATCTTCTTCCTGTCGGTTAAATTTCGCGTCTGTAGCACGTCATCTTCGTGGTGTAGGAATTTTAATGGCCAGTAGTGTATATGGAGAGTAAACAGCATAAGATGTTCAGTGGTCGCTGTGAAGGATACGGGGATTCCGTGTACTCGTCTGAGACAGCAATGTCAGCAGCTGACATCGTTGAATGGGGCCACACGGTGGTCTGCATTTGTCCAGGGGGACGGCGGTTCAAATATACGTGCGACCATCGAGTTAGGATTTCCACGATTTCCCTAAATCGCTCCAGGGAAGTGCCAGGATGGTTTTTATGAAAAGGCACAGCCGATTTCCTTTCCCATACTTGAAACAGTCTGAGCCTGTGCTCCATTTCAAATGATCTCGATGTCGATGGGAAGTTATACCCTAATTTTCCCTCCTGCTTTTGGCCGGCTTCTCGAATCGTGGCATTTCCGCATTTGTGGGACATTTGGATGTGACAGGGGCCCAATGCTGGGCTGCATGAAACGCGAGGGCACGCATAGTAGTCGTCAAGTTTCCGGTCGACCACGTCTGACAACCACATTATACTTTCGCCATACCGGGCACCAAGAACATCGTAACAACCCCTGTCCATCTGCGTCTGCCGTCCGAGAACAAGTAATGGACGCCCTACAACATTCTGTCACTCCGAATCGTTGGTCGGAGACTCTCAGCAACTAGAGTAGGGAATTAGCGTCCCGCGTGTGGTCTGCCGTTAACACCATAACACAAACGCCTGTGTTTGGAGTGTTGTAGCGACCGGAAAGCGTAGATTACAAGTGAATGATGGCGCATTATGCTCAACGAATGAGTAGCGGTCGTGCCACACCTCGGCAGGCCATCATCGGCGGGTATGGCGGCGACAAGGGGGGGCCTGTCCTTTCCTAGCAGTGTTTTGGAGAGGCACAGCTGTGTGACTCCTGGGTTCACAGTGTGGGGAACCATCGAATATGATTTCAGGTTGCGGCACGCAGTGATTGAGAGAACCCTGACGGTAAAGCGGTTCGTCACGGGCATCATACGTCCTCATGTATCAGCTCTCATGCGACAGTGCTGTTGTGTTTTTTTCAACCGAACAAAGCTAGTCCACGCATGGCACGTGTGTCTGTGAACTGTCTGGATGAAGTTAAGGTATTCCCATGCCCAGCAAGATACCAGATTTGTCCGCAATAGAACATGGGTGGGACTAACTCGGACGTAAATTCCGTCCCCGTACCAATATCCAGGTTACCAAGCACCAGTTACAACACTTGTGAGCTAGCTTACCTCAGGAGAGGATACAACGTCTTTATGACAACTTCCCCAAAGGAATCAGTGGTTGCATCCAGGCCAGAGAGGATGCAACGTCATACTGATAAGTGGCCTCATACTACTAAGTCCTACTTAAATTTGATTCGATTTTGTAATCACCGAAATAACGTCACATACCCTCTCAACTCGTGAAACTGTGTCTTGTTTTCTCTTCCCTTTCTGGGTGTTTCTATTTTTTGCTAGCCAGTGTATAACTCAAAAATGTTTTTAAGAATTCAGGGCAAACTGGGAAAAATCACATTTATAATACCACCTGCATCGGTCACAAAACACACGAGAGTAAAGAAAATTACCGATCTCTTCTATTTCCATTGCTAACTCCTATCACAATTTTTAAGTAACATTCTTCAAATGATACTGAGGCGTCTTTTGGTCCCAGGAGCATACACTATGTGATCAAAAGTATCCGGACACCCCTAACAACATACGTTTTTCATATTAGGTGCATCGTGCTGCCACCTACTGCCAGGTACTCCACATCAGCGACCTCAGTAACAGCAGAATGGGGCGCTCCGCGGAACTCACGGACTTCGAACGAGGTCAGGTGATTGTGTCACTTGTGTCATATGTCTGTACCCGGGATTTTCACACTCCTAAACATCCCTAAATCCACTATTTCCGATGTGATAGTGGAGCGGAAACGTGAAGGGACACATACAGCACAAAAGCGCACAGGCCGACCTCGTCCGTTGACTGACAGAGAACGCCAACAGTTGAAGAGGGTCGTAATGTGTAATAGGCACACATCTATCCAGACCATCACACAGGAATTCCAAACTGCATCAGGATCCACTGAACTCACTATGACATATAGGGGGGAGGTAAGAAAACGTGGATTTCATCGTCAAGCCGCTGCTCATAAACCACACATCATGCAAGTAAATGCCAAACGACGCCTCGCTTGGTGTAAGGAGCGTAAACATGGGACGATTGAACAGTGAAAAAACGTTGTGTGGAGTGACAAATCACGGTACACAATGTGGCGATCCGATGGCAGGGTGTGGGTATGGCGAATGCCCGGTGAACGTCATCTGCCAGCGTGTGTAGTGCCAACGGTAAATTCGGAGGCGGTGATGTTATGGTATGGTCGTGTTTTTCATGGAGGGCGCTTGCACCACTTGGCGTTTTGCGTAGTACTATCACAGCACAGGCCTAAATTGATGTTTTCAGCACCTTCTTACTTCCCACTGTTGAAGAACATTTCGGGGATGGCGATTTCCATATTGCAACACGATCGAGCGCCTGTTCATAATGCACGACCTGTGGCGGAGTTGTTACATGATAATAATATCCCGGTAATGGACTGGCCTGGGAGTGGCAGAGCGGTTATAGACGCTTCAGTCTGGAACCGCAAGATCGCTACGGTCGCAGGTTCGAATCCTGCCTCGGGCATGGACGTGTGTGATGTCCTTAGGTTAGCTAGGTTTAAGTAATTCTAAGTTCTAGGGGACTGATGACCTCAGATGTTGAGTCCCATAGTGCTCAGAGCATTTTTTTTTAATTTTTATTTTATTTTATTTTAATTTTTTTTGCTGGCACCGGTACCTTTCCTAAGTTCAGCACTCCGTGAAGAATGGGTTTCCATTACTCAAAAAACCTTCCAGCAACTGACGGGCCAACACCATATTGAATTCCAGCATTACCGATGGAGGGCGCCACGAACTTTTAAGTCATTTTCAGCCAGGTGTCCGGATACTTTTAATCACATAGTGTATTAGTGCTTTCACCAGGCTGGTTAGCATCTTCCACTTCATCACTTTGTCGCGCGGCTGCAACCGCCCATTCAAATTGATTTGAAGCTTGTGAATGGTCGTACGACAACGCATGACCATGGACGACCGGTTCACTCGCAACAGCAGTGCTCCCATTCATTTCCGCGAGTGTGCTTTACCCGCGCGTTGTCGTGCAAAATAGTGCTACGGTTTGTAGCAAGTTTAAGCGCTCATTGGACATTAGGCCTTAGCTTAGATCTGCTGACAGCTTTAATTGCCGATGTCATTACCTGGAATTTAACTGTACCAAGAACGATGTGTTTTTAATAAATCTTCAATGTGCCGTTACCTTGAAACGGCACAATTTCATAACACGTAAGCTGTAATACTAAAACAATCAATTACGAAAATTCTTGAACCACCAATAAGACGCTTTCTGTTATTTTACTACAACAAATTGTACCAATACAGATGCGTGTTTGAGGGATCCTCAGTGTGCTGGTACTTTGTAACATTATTTATTCGTAGGTTATTAGCTGTTATACAAAACCCACCAAATACGGGCTTCAACTAAAAACGATGAAATTCACTACGGCGTCAAATTATGTTCCTGACGACAGACAACGTGTGGCGTCAAAATGACGTCACGTTTTCATCAGGTGTTGTGAACTGAGCGTCAGCCCTTCTAACAAGATACAGAATAACCAGAAAACTAAAGCAAAAGTACTAGCTGTAGAGCACAGAGTAAAAAAAGAAAAGAAAAAAAAGCAAAGAGTTCGAAGTTATACAAGGGGTATTAAATAAAGTAACGTATATAAGCATCAACACTACTGCTGATTTATTACAGTAACTGTCGTTGGAAAATGTCCATAGAACACGAGCTGATCCAGAGTTCTGCATTAGGGCAGGCGCTGAGGAGGGGTGTGGGGGGGTGTGGGGGGTGAGCATAGTTTTTTTCAAGATCTATTTCCTGTATCTGCTCCTTGCCCTGACCAGCAGTGAAACCATAACCTACCGCCATTCACAGTTTTAAGAAGCAACTGGTGCCTCGGATTTTCGTAATGGTAATAACACGAAATATAAAAAATATTATTAATGTAATAACAACTTGTTTACATCAGCGTAACTTCCAATAGATTGCAGTCCAGAGAAATAAATCATTTGAAAAGCAAAGGTCAGAAAAATTGACAAAATCATGTCTTATTTAAGATGTATAAAGGCAAAATATTCTCACAACTTTGCCATCGTCGTAACTTACAAGATATAAAATCGAGGTGAGCGCTCTCTATTTCAAGCATTTCACTTACCGTATATGGTATGGTTGACTGAATAAGTAATGATCGATGAACGATACGAATATCCCTCTGTGAATGCGTGCGCAAGATTACAAGTAATTGTTGCATGTTTGCACAGACAACCTTGAAGGTAGAGCAACCACAGTGGTGAGTAGTCATCTTGGGTATTAATACCCGCTTCAGCTGTATTTAGAACTTAACTACTGAATCACTAATGAGGATGACAGAGCACGCGGTCACGCCTCCTGTCCGCGGTTCCGTGTAGATGGAGAAGCGGACACGTCAATTACACTGTATTCGAATCCGGGTGTTTATTTCTATGACATACCGTCTTTTAGCGGTGCTTTGTGCTGACGGACAACGAATGCTGGGTAGAAAGGTTCAGAGTTTTCCTGCTCTAATGTTTTACTCATATGTTCACCTGAAGATGTGGCTTTTAGTACCACGAAACCGGTAATAGTCCAATAATGAAGAAAAAAATACAGCTGAAGCGGTTATTAATACCCACGAAACCGGTAGTGATCCAATAATGAAGAAAAAAATACAGCTGAAGCGGTTATTAATACCCAAGACGTTGCACGCTTGTCACTTGGTTTTTTTTATATCTGAGGTTGATTCCGTTGGAATGCTGCGGTTATCTTATTCTCTCTCCGAGCTGTTCCTGAATTTATTGTGTTAAAATATCTTTTGAGGGGATCCACTCTCGCTGTCAGAAAGCACATTCCTCTTCTCTCGCGCTCCCCGTCAGAACGTGAGGGCACAATCCTGTCAGCCAGAGGAAACCCACGTGCAGGCGTCTGATTACTGACCGTTTCACATCACCACCACTCATCGTTGCTTTCAACTTTCTCCATACAAGTCTTGTTGAATCACTACTACATAAAGTCAAGTTAGTATTTTCTTAAAATTGCGCTTTTGAGGCGAAGTTTTAACAATGAGAAAAAAATATCATCAGTCCTGCCTTCTGCGTTAAAAGATGGTGAGCGTTCTTTAATCTTCTATGATAATATTAATGAAGGCTAAAAGTAACAGGAACCGAAGAGAAAAAAATAGTAATTGTTTCAATTATGAGAGACTGAGATGATTTCTGTTTTTCCTGTTGAGGTATTCATCGTTGAGGTTATTGGCCATAAAGATTTGAAATTCTCCTCCCGATTCCGTAGACTATATTTCTAAGTGGATCAAATAAGGTTTTTGCAGTTCTGAGGAATTCAGGAAACGTTTTACAATGACTGCAAGGTATAAAATGTTTCTCTCTCCTGCGTTACGTGCATGTATCGTCGAAGGTGACAAAAGGTACGCAGCGCGGGAGTAGCCGAGCGGTCTAAGGGCGCTGCAGTCATGGACTGTGGGGCTGGTCCCGGCGGAGGTGCGAGTCCTCCCTCTGGCAGGGGTGTGTGTGTTTGTCCTTAGGATAATTTAGGTTAAGTAGTGTGTAAGCTTAGGGACTGATGACCTTAGCAGTTAAGTCCCATAAGATTTCACACACATTTGAACATTTTGACAAAAGGTAACGAACGGAATATAGAAGAGTCATAAATTTTGTTATTTCCCACCAGTTAAACACTACGAAAAGTCGTAAGTTGATATAATTAGACATTGTTGTAGAGCATAAAATTAGATCTTCGTGAGCTGCAGTATGTAATGCAATAAATGAGAAGCGATTTTAACGCTCTGTGCGTTGGTAAAACTGCAGTACTACATTGTTAGGCAACAAAAATATTCTTTTTTTTACTCTTGCGTTTGCAGCATAAAATAAGCAGATGGGCCCTAACAAGTTCTTAAGCAACAGAAACTACGAAATATCATGGATTGGACGTTTTTAATTCCATGTCACAACGTTAAACATGCCTATTTCATAGAGGAAAGACTTACATATATGTTTCACCAGTAGATTTTACGTTTTACATCTTGCCAGATAAATACCATTGCTCACTGATTCCTTCTATATTTGCTGGAAAAAAAGCATTATTAAGTGGTCTTTATCCCTACTTCTGTAGCTCACAGGTGAAATACCAGATAGAGCTTTAGATTATCTTTCATAACTACGCAATCCATGAGAGTTCTACTCAATAAATCACATTCAGTTATCGTAGAAACACCACAGACGCGTGTTACAGTGGTTACCGGTATTAGTGGAAATGACAAAAAGCGATAGAATAGTGCGGCTATAGGGACCGCATTTCTGTGCACAAATATTATACCACGAAATCGGCACTGAGAGCGTTGAAATACCGTACAATAGTATTACACTAGGAAGAAAACACAATACGTGTAAAAAAATGGTGCCCTGAACTCTCAGTCAATCAGGGTCGATATCATCACTGGCCACACTCTGCCTATACAGGCTCTCTATGTCACGCAAATCTCCATGGGATCGGGCCGGCCACACCCATCAATATCGTGCTTCGTTACTAGCTAATCAGCTAATCGCGAACGGGGTGCGTACTTTAATGTCATGAAAGTGATTACCTGTTGCAAAGCACAACAGACAATTCTGATCGAGAAAGCCCTTGACTACAGTCACTACGTGGAATAAAAATGTTTTAAAATCTTCTCTTACATCACGTAGCAAGAGCTTGCAAGTTTCACTCTTTAGTTTTGGTGTTACACACATACGAAAAGTGAGAGAGCAATATTTACTGTTTCACTTTCCGTTATACCCTCATATGAGAAGTGAGGTACCTACAGGAGACGAAATATTTTCGGAAGAGTTGGTACCAAACCGGCCCAGACCCGTAAAGAAATATTACAGGACGTCTTGCACTGAGAAAATTCCCTAAGAACCGAAGTGTGCATTCATTCATACACAAGGAAGGGAAACATTTAATACAAGCAACTACAAAGCAATCACCGTACTCTCTGTAAATTCAAGCCAAATAAGAAAAACAAGCGAATCACTTAAGTTGAGAATACGAGACAGACTGCTTGTAGAACAAGTTTTAAGCCTTATAACATTACTTCAAATTTTTAAAACGAAACAAATGGTAACTGTGGTGTCACCGCCAGACACCACACTTGCTAGGTGGTAGATTAAATCGGCCGCGGTCCATTTAGTACATGTCGGACCCGCGTGTCGCCACTGTGTAATCGCAGACCTAGCGCCACCACCAAGGCAGGTCTCGTGATACGAACCAGCACTCGCCCCAGTTGTACGAGAACCTAGCTACCGACCAGATGTACGAAGCCTTTCTCTCTCATTAGCCGAGAGACAGAATAGCCATCAGCTAAGTTAATGGCTACGAACTAGCAAGGCGCCATTAGCCATACAGTGATTGTACTTAAAGTCTCCTGTGTATCGTCAAGATCGATGTACCACAATGATTGAGTAAAGTTAAGTATTAAACCTGCTCCGTACTTTTCTTCCTAACATTAATTACGTATCCTGTTCCAGTACTTCACGCCCGTCTGCGTTAGTCTAGCTTGCCTTTTCAGCCATCTCAACTTCACGGTGTCGGCCCAGCTACCGACACAACATTGGCGACGAGGGAAAAGAGTTCTTTCTGATTGCTTACATTTAATTGTGTCATGGCTTCGCCACATTCTCCAGATGTACTGTCCGAATTTTATCGCTTGCAGAATCAGCAGACGCAGGCGTTATTGGATGCCCTTGGACAGCTCGTCCAGGGTCAACGTGCGCTGCACACCGATGCGGCCGCCGCCGCTTCACCGCTACCGCAGCCACAACCTGCCGTTGCACCGCCTTTTAGGCACTACGACCCGAACCAAGAAACCTGGCACGAGTGGTCCCGCCAGTTTGCGTTCCACCTCGCTGCCTACAGAATTCAAGGTAATGAGCGGCAGCCGTTTTTTCTTTCTTGTGTCGGTGTGTCCACATACCGTGTGATAGTGAAATTGTTTCCCCGACGAGACGTAGCAACTCTGTCCTACGAGGAAATTTTGTCTGCTTTAGATGCCTATTTCAAAGAAACAGTTAATGTGGTTGCAAAACGGTATACGTTCTTTCGTACAAAACGTACGGCCGGTCAAACTAATAGGGAATGGGTAGCAACATTGCAAGGACTTACTAGGGACTGTGCCTTTGAATGTGACTGTGGTCTTTCTTATTCAGATACAATGGTGCGTGATGCAATTGCACAGAACGTTTCTGATGTTCGCATACGGGAGCAAATTTTGAAACTAGTTAATCCCTCCCTTCAACAAGTGATAGACATATTGGATAGACAGGACACACTTGACTGTGCTCAGGAATCTTTTGAAACTTCGCCAGCCGTGTGTAACATTAACCGGCCCGCTGGACGCGCTGCGCGGCCCGGTAACCGGGCCTCGCGCACGTCCGCACAGCTGCCGCCGCGCGCTAAGCCACGTGTGCCGCGCCAGCCCACAAATGTAGTGAAATCGTGCCCGCGGTGTGCTACTAGACATTCGCGTGAACATTGCCCGTCACGCCAAGCTATTTGCTTTTTCTGCAATAAGAAAGGACATGTTCAAAGTGTTTGCCAGAAAAAGCTCAGATCAGACAATCACAATCATTCCAGGCCCTTTGCTTCGCGCCGGAATCGAACCAAGGACACTCAGGCTCGTGGACCTTCGCCTATGGACATTCATGTCGTTAATTCCGCTTCGTCCAGTGACACTTTCTCTAACAGTGACTGTGATCGTCCCACAAAAACTGTGCGTCGACGTCGCCGGAAATCACGTCAATTAGCAAGTGATTCTGTACCAGTGTCTGTTCCAATTGCACAAAACAGTCGCTCTTGTCGTCAGCAGGACAATAAACTTTTTGTGGACTTAGACTTTGAAGGCAAAGTGATACCATTCCAGCTCGATACCGGAGCTGCAGTTTCATTGCTCAATCATGACACGTACAAACAACTGGGCAAACCTCCGTTGCGTTCCGCAAATGTTAAGCTAACTACATATTCCGGACAGACAATTCCTGTGTTAGGACAGTGCAGCCTTCTTGCAACATACAAGGGACAAACAAAACTTGTGTCATTTTACGTTCTTCGTTCTTCTTCTGCAGTGAACTTGTTTGGTCTAGATTTGTTTCAGTTGTTTAACATGTCTATTGTAAATCAGGTGCTATCAGTGAATCAAACTGTGCCTTCGGACAGTGTTTCTAGTGTATGTGAAGAATTTGCAGACATTTTTGCACCGGGCTTAGGTTGCGCTAAAAACTATGAAGCACATTTAGAACTGAAGGTAAACGCGCAACCGAAATTTTTCAGGGCGCGCAATGTTCCCCACGCATTGCGTGATGAGGTCGCAAGAACGTTACACGATCTCGAATCAGAGGGTGTAATTGAACGTGTGCAAGCTTCTCTCTGGGCCTCACCCTTAGTCATTTTGCCAAAACCTTCCGGCAAATTGAGACTTTGCGTGGACTTCAAGGCCACAGTGAATCCACAGCTAGTGACTGCTACTTTTCCTTTGCCCCGCCCGGAAGATCTTTTTGCTAAACTGTGCCCGGGAAAATATTTTTCAAAGTTGGACCTAGCCGATGCGTACTTGCAAATACCGGTGGACGACGAATCCCAGCGCGTATTGGTGGTTAACACGCATCTTGGATTGTACCGCTTCAAAAGACTGCCATTCGGGTGTGCATCCGCCCCTGCCTTGTTTCAGCAATATTTACAAACTATTTGTGCGTCGGTCCCTACTGCAGCAAACTATCTGGACGATATAGTGATCTCCGGACAGACAGAAGAAGATCATCTTGCGAACTTACGAACATTATTTCAGGTCTTGCGGCAAAATGGTCTTCGCTTGAGGAAGGACAAATGTGTGTTTTTTGCTCGTGACTTACCATACCTGGGACATGTCATTAATGCCCAAGGCATACATCCGAGTCCAGAGCACCTCCGTGCCATACAAGAATTGCCTTCCCCTCAAAATGTGAAACAGCTACAGAGTGTGTTGGGTAAAATTAATTATTACAATAAATATGTGCGCAATGCCTCTTCCATTTCAGCTCCGCTTCATCGCTTACGCCGTAAAGGTGTTCCGTTCGTCTGGACGACGGAATGTGAACGCGCCTTTCGCCAGTTGAAATCGGCGTTGCTTTCTAATACTTGCCTTACGCCATTCGATCCCCAGAAACCCCTTTTGTTGATGGTAGATGCATCAGATTTCGGGATCGGTGCTGTGCTTGCGCACAAAGTTGGCTCCCATGATCGCCCTATTGCCTTTGCGTCCAAATTGCTCTCGTCTGCGCTAAGAAATTATTCACAGATCGAGAAAGAAGCTTTGGCTCTCGTGATTGGTGTTACTAAGTTCCATGATTTCTTGTATGGTCGTCACTTTACCATCATCACAGACCACAAACCTTTGACATCGCTTTTTCATCCGACCAAGCCTGTACCTCCACGTACAGCGCAGAAATTCATTCGCTGGTCTATTTTCCTCTCGCAGTACCGCTACGATATCTTGTATCGGTCCACTGCTAAGCACGGAAACGCCGATGCGTTGTCCCGTTTGCCTGTTGCTGAGGATAAAGCATTCGATTCTTCCGAACTTGCTTGCATGTTCATTGATTCGGAAACCGATGAAGTGGTCGAATCGTTTCCGATTGATTTTCGTCGTGTCGCTACAGCCACAGCTGCTGACCCTGTCCTTGCTACTGTTTTACGTTTTGTTGCTACGCAATGGCCTTTGTCAAAGTCTCGGATCGAGGATCCGTTGGTCCGCCGATTTTTTTGCTCACAAGGAGAGACTTTTTGTTCGACGTGGTGTTTTGTTGTTGCGTTCTGATAATGATCAGTCCAGAGTCGTGGTCCCACGTTCGTTACAGTCCTCTGTTTTACGGCTTCTTCACCAAGGACATTGGGGTATAGTGCGAACGAAACAACTTGCTCGTCAGCACTGTACTTGGTTTGGAATCGATGCTGCGATTACGAATATGTGTTCTTCGTGCCCGGCGTGTGCCGAACAACAGTCCGCACCGCCGCGGAAAGTCTTTGCGTGGCCAAAAGCCACTTCCCCTTGGCAACGCTTGCACATTGATTTTGCTGGTCCATTCTGGAATGCTCGATGGTTGGTTCTGGTCGACGCCTTCAGTAATTGTCCTTTTGTTGTCCGGATGTCTTCCACGACGTCCTCCGCCACCATCCAAGCGTTGTCTGCTATCTTTTGCATTGAAGGTCTTCCGCAGACTATTGTTTCCGACAATGGCCCACAATTCATGTCCGCAGAATTTCAGTCATTCTGCCAGGCCAATGGTATTCAACATCTGACATCCGCGCCGTTTTCGCCTCAGTCCAACGGTGCCGCTGAACGATTGGTCCGGACTTTGAAGTCACAGATGTTGAAATTGAAAGAGTCGCATTCTCGGGAGGACGCATTGTTGCTCTTTTTGTCTTCGTATCGCTCTCAGCCCCGAGATGGTCGCTCGCCGGCTGAGTTGCTCCACGGTCGTCCTCATCGCACCTTGATGTCTTTGCTGCATCCGCCGCATCAGGTTCCTGTGCAGCGGCAGACTCCTGCTTTTGCTCCAGGCGACGTTGTATTTTATCGCAACTATCGAGGTTCACGGCGTTGGCTCGCAGGGCGCATTCTTCGCTGCCTCGGCCGCGCGATGTATTTGGTTTTGGGGGCCTCTGGTGAGGTGCGTCGGCATCTCAATCAGCTGCGCCTCTGTCGTCGCTCGGGTTCTGCCGCTCCCCGTCTGCTTTCAGCGACGGTGCCGTCCGGTCAGCGCCCTGGGGACCCATCTACTGGCTCGCCTCATCCCCAGGTGTTACCGACGATGCCTTCCATTTTGCCCGATGGCGACGCGCCGCCGCCGCCGCAGCAGCAGCAGCCGCCGCCGCCGCCGCTTGTTCTCCCGCCGGCGCCGCCCGCATTCGACGCTTCGTTGCAGCCGCCAAGCGCCTCCCAGGGTCACGCGCCGCCGATCGCTTCCCGTGACCAGCTGTCCTCCGCCATGGAACTCCCGCCCGCTCCGGACCACATGACGTCATCGCGCGTCGGCTACCCCGACGCAATAGAGGTTGATCCTTCGGTCCCTCCTGTCTCTTTACGGGCGCATACACCGCATGTTGACGTGCACCCTGGACTAGTTTTTCAGGCGTTTCCTAGCTCCCCTCGGACCGAATGGCCCGGTGCGGGTGGCACAGCCTCGCCTGTTGTTAGGCTCCCCACCTCATCGCATACGTCAACATGTGGTCCTCCCCACGGCGGGCGGAAGCCTTATCTCACGACCGTTCGCCGATTTGCGGGGGAGGAATGTGGTGTCACCGCCAGACACCACACTTGCTAGGTGGTAGATTAAATCGGCCGCGGTCCATTTAGTACATGTCGGACCCGCGTGTCGCCACTGTGTAATCGCAGACCTAGCGCCACCACCAAGGCAGGTCTCGTGATACGAACCAGCACTCGCCCCAGTTGTACGAGAACCTAGCTACCGACCAGATGTACGAAGCCTTTCTCTCTCATTAGCCGAGAGACAGAATAGCCATCAGCTAAGTTAATGGCTACGAACTAGCAAGGCGCCATTAGCCATACAGTGATTGTACTTAAAGTCTCCTGTGTATCGTCAAGATCGATGTACCACAATGATTGAGTAAAGTTAAGTATTAAACCTGCTCCGTACTTTTCTTCCTAACATTAATTACGTATCCTGTTCCAGTACTTCACGCCCGTCTGCGTTAGTCTAGCTTGCCTTTTCAGCCATCTCAACTTCACGGTGTCGGCCCAGCTACCGACACAACAGTAACCATACTCGTTTAATACACAGAATCATATAATTCTATATGCAGACACTTCTTAACGTACCAGGAGAATTTCAAGTTGATAAAGTTCTTAGAAAAAATTGAAACTCTATTTCAAATATACATGTCTGGCAAAAGAAGTTAATTAATAACTTGTGTCGATTCCCATATTAAGTTTAAGGCGGAGTCTGGGGGAAAACCTTGTACAGAAAAATTTACTGAAGGCTTGGCGTTTAACATCAGTTCCAGACTTCCCATGAGTATTGAGCAGTACAGTATCACCTACACTGATAATATTTATGGATATGAGGACTTTGTCAAAGAAGTTAGTACTCATCAGGTTTTATATGGATTACTGTACCACGCTGGCCTGTTAGCCGTAATAGACAACACAAGTAGGCCTACTCCAAATCAAGTGTTAACTGCGAAAATGCTAGAATAATTAAAGAGCCCACAACAAACATCTTCAGAAGGAATATGCAATGCGTCAACTAGAATACGGAATATCATGTGATGGACGTAAATTTCTCTTTTACTTTGGCAGTCTCTTCCCAACGGTGAAGTATAGCGTCAGTGGTGTATCAAGGAAACCTTCGATAATAAGGGGTATTAAAGTATTGTGAAGCAGAAAGAGATAACGTACAGAATGGTCGGGATAACCACGGATGTTTTAATGATTTAATATTACAGAAGGAGAGAAGAGTTATCCAAAACAGAATTCGTGCATGCTATATCATAGGTTACAAACACAGAAAAGAAATCAAAACAGTGTGGAGCTTAGTTATAGGGGAAAGGAGAAAGTTTATCGGGGAACGACATGACCTGGTAATTAAAGATAGCAACCAAACAGTCTATGAAGCCAAACATTGAAAAACTCTATATGATGAGCTAAAGAAAGCACTGCTGTAGATGTGACAACCATTGCCTCAAGGGTTCATTTATTTCGTGATGACTCTAACCTCTTTAAGGAAAACCAGGGAAATAACTAACTCTCCTCAAAGCACAAATTCTCTTGGGACAGAAAACATTATGGGTAAAATACTAAAAGAAAGTTCATGTGACATCTTTGCAACTATTGTACTTAAGCAAGCCATTGTTAGACACCTACTTAAGGAAGAAGCTGGAAGAGTTACTAATGACTAAGGACTTGAATAGTAGGGAGATGGGAGTGCTGGCGCAATTTTGATATCAAATTGATATGCAAATTGATGAAATTGATCAAGGAATTACCCCCAACCATGCCCACCCCCACCCCCCATGACGTCATGTGTTTTCCTTAGCCTATATGTGGGTTCGCGCATCCTCCCACTCACACCTTCGGCTCCCCCACCCCCATCTATCCTACTGACGCGAATTTCGATTTTTGGCGGGAATTTCTTTGTCCCATGGATGTGCTGGCATCCCTTCCCACCCCCCACCTGGGAATTGGCATACAATTAAAAATGGTGGTGCCCTTTAAGGGACTTGAACTCTGGTCCTTCTTGACAGAAACCCAAGTGCACCCACCAACACATTCAAATTGCCCAGATGCAGAAGAGGAAGGTTAGGTTAGTGTACTTTATTTTGGTTGGGAAACTGAAGTAAAGATAGGTCCTAATTATGTAATTAGTCTTAAAGACTGGGTCTATTTACATAACCGAATGCATAGCACTACACAAGGACTACCTAAAATCGTTATACGGCTCAAAAATTGACGACGCCATACAATTGGTCTTATCCTGCTGGAAAAAAATTTCACAATATGACTTGTAACTAGTGACAGATGCACTCAGTCGCTATTCTACACTTAAAAACTGGCAGGCAAAAGGCTGGGCTCTAAGGTATTGTCTTTTCTTTTTTTGTTTAGGGTAAATACGTACAACTGACGAGATACTGGCGTTGGACAGAGAGGAGTTTAGTAAGTGTATTATATATAACCATACATCTGAGGACTGTATCTATCGCTGTTTGACGCCAGAGTTCGCTACAGACACCTGCTCAACAATCACCTTGCAGCCCAGGTAATCAAAGCCAATACACACTACCACGACTGCAAAATGAGGAAACAATGCTCTTCGAAACGGAAACAAGACATCCTCTGCCCTGTCACTGTGGGGGATGAAGCTAATTGTATAGGTTATAATCTTCGGATAGCAGTTGGAAACGCTCTACAGTGCCGCAAACTCTTCCAGGTTCCATACGTTGCGATGTCTTTCACAATTTTGTGAATGAGAACCATCACCTCAATGTCTTATTCCTACCAACCCGTGTGTCATGGGAGATCCATAGTTTACAGTATGCGATATTCAGTTTTCTGTGAGAGCCAATGGATCCTAACGTGTTAATACTGTTTAGCAGCTGACACAGATTTCGAAGGCATGGTAGAAAAACAAAGTGTAGGACAGTGTACATAGCAGTAGTCATACACTGTTTGAATGCGTTACAGTAGAAAAAACAATGTATTAAACTGCCTATGAAGGATCAATACAGGAACCCTGTTTTTTGATTGATAGTCTGTTGCATATGGTCTTCTTCCACTACCAACAACAAAAATTTATGCAGATCTCTACAAGCGACTTTGAGAACTGGCCACATTCTTCAAAGGAGTGATATGTGTATATGTAATATGTTCGAAGTCAACACGCAGACGGTATTTATTTTTTCGATATAGGCCTATCAGAGGAGAGAGATGCGGTAAAATCTTATAGGAGGTTCTGTTACAAAACATTCTCTCACGATTTGTTTCGTAATTGCAGGTGTGATATGACTTCACACTGTGAAAACGGTACTTGCCATAGTGTACAAAACATCAACGTCCTTTGAGTTACAGCATGTTGTTGAACTTAAAATGATTGTGTTATTTTCAGGCATGTGAGCTAACGACGTGGAAGATTTTATTCTCTAGTGTTATTTCACATGTATGAAATGTCTGTAATACTCACGTACATGACAGTTTATATACAGACATTGATTTGAACGTGAGAAACGCTCCCAGTTCGTGTAATCTGTCCATCAAGCTGAAAGAAATTTCGTAACCCAGATGTTTTATCTTTGGAGTTTAAATTCTGGCTTTTTCTTTACTTTGATGATCGTTTGGAAATAAGGAGGACATTCAGCGGTAATCGGTAGTTTTTACAGCAAAGTAGTGGAAGCTTTTTCCCCCAATTTTACACAGAGGGCAATGTATGGGCTACTGAATTTTGACCATATGTACTCGGCGGCGGTGTACTTCGTCGTATGTCTCAAAATAATGAGATGCGAATGTATCCTGCAGTCGAACGCAAAAACTATACCAGTTTTTCTCATAAACTAAAAGAGAGCGCTTACTGTAGGACAGGGTGGCCTTCGTTTACCTTCTGTTGACTAGCTGAGCATACAAGCTTCTTTGTTCGTGAAGGACCATTATCTCAAGCAATCCTCGAGCTTGTGACACGCCCGCTCATCCGCCAGGAGAATGGTGATAGGCTGCACAAAGCGGCGACGTGCTCGGCGGATTGCAGCTGGCTGTTTGAAAAAAAACCTGTGTCGCCCACAGATGGAGGAAGGGAGGGAGGGCAGGAGGGAGTAAAACTGCTTCCAAGTTAGTTAGTTCATCATTACTGTTTCACTGCTGACCGTCCCGGGATGTGGCTTTCACAACATGCTTGAGGTAGTAGAAATATAAGAGGTACTGTTATTTTATTGGTGAAGATAAAAAATAAAAACATTTGGAAGGCGTTGCAGCATACAGAAATAGGACGAGTCTGCAACGTTGATGAACACTTCCAAACATCTATCTGAATGTGACGATCTATACATTTAATGCCATACTCCACAATGACAAGCAGCAAGTATCCAGTGTTCTACCAAGGCTTCTCCATCTCAACCAAGTGGTGTCAGTCAATCATTATGCAGTAATCAACAGCGTACCAGTGGACGGACGGGATGGGAAAGACACTGTTGCCGAGCGGGGTAACCGAACAGTCTAGGGCGCCTTGTCACAGTCCGTGCGGCTGCCCCCGTCGGAGGTTCGAGTCCTCCCTCGGGCATGGGTGTGTGTGTGTTGTCCATAGCGTAAGTTAATTGAAGTTAGATTACATAGTGTGTAGGCATAGGGACCGATGACCTCAGCAGTTTGGTCCCATAAGAACTTACCACAAATTTTCAGAAAGACACTGTTGATATGCGGCGATGTACACTAATAGACACCGCAGTTGATAGATCGATCAATTTTGCAATTTCCCGGTTCCATGCCAGCCGGTGAATGCTTTCCAATTTCTGCATCATGTCTAAATCACCCCTCCACTACTTTTCAAGTACCATATGCTAGATTGCGAATGCAGGTAGATGACTGTGCAGTACGTCCATTCAGTCATATACATCAAGGTACACCAGTTGCTCTGTAATTTCAGTGCCAGCCAGTGACGCAGCAGAATGCCTCCCAGTTTCTGTATCATCACTAAATAACCCCTCCACTACTTTGCAGGTACAATATACTAAGACTGTGAATGCACCTAGTAGACTGCGCAGACAGCGTCCTATACCGATGCAATTAGATTATTTACATATTTTCAGCGTATCGATCATAATGCACAATTTACGATTACGGCTGGCCATCTTTCCCTGTGTGGATGGGCGTCACACGAGTATTCTCGTATTTGCAGGATAATTCGGAGGTTGTCAGATCCCTCCCACATTGTTCTTGACCAATCCTCCCTGCAACACCAATCTTACACGCGGCAACCAAACAAAACCACAAGATCTCTCCAGATGCGTGTGTATCGAAGAGGGTAGCACCTCTTATTGGTGTATAGTAGACATGAGAGTGTTGCGGTGATATAACAGATGGTTAAGAGGAAAGGTGTGGTGTATACTTGATGGAGCTCCAGGTGGACGGAGTTTGCAACCTTTCACGTAAATCAACCATGCTATCAATTCTGAAGCATTATTCCAATGTTTGGAGTCAGTACCAGGAAGATACTGGGACGAGAGAAATGATCGTAGAGCATAAACACACACTCCAATGGTTACACGGTTCTGCACCTAAAAATGCTATACTGTAAAAGCCATATGGTTTCCGAAGTTTTACTCATATGTAATGCAACACTTAATACGCTAATGCTGGATATATTTGTCCAGCATCAGACATACAATCAACCTACAAGTTTCCTACACCAATCACTACAATGACAAACTTCAAAATGATAAAACTACTTCCTCCTGCACTATTCTGGAGTCCTAGGAAGGCATCTTCCGTGTATATCCACCAATCGAGCTGCTTATAAACCAATTGGAATAAAATCTGGAGAGTGCTGTTCTGTCCCTTAGAAAATTTATGGATTTTATACTTTTTTTTAAAAAAGTCAGAAACGTATGTACCCTCAGACACACTTTCTGCATCAGTTGTGCATATCATTAGTAGTAGTAGTAGTAGTAGTAGTAGTAGTAGTACCAGCAGTAGTATCGGTTTTGACGGATACGGCTATGGCTCACTAGGAAATAGAGCTAAGAAAACCGACATGAATATATTCGATGGCTGGTGCATTGAGGTACCATCCACACCTTGCTGCACAAAAATAGACATGAAGAAGCAGCAACATATTATGAGGGAGTAAGCACCATGATCATGAGCCAAAAGAGATGTAACAGACTTATTGCTGTTTACAGTAGCATCACTACAGCTCTAGTAGCATTCCTCTTGCACAAAGAGGTCTTGGTCTGATGTTAGGTAGTTTTGATCATGCGTAGGAAAATACAGCAACATCGCCCTCACACCACATCTCGTGAGTACACCCTTCACACCCCCCCCCCCCCCACACACACACACACTATTAATGGTGATACACATTACACATGACATCGGCCCACTCCCGTACAAAACACTCTAGGGAGTGGCTGAAGTCTGATAAACGCACTGATCCTTCTCCTTAATACTTAAGAAATAATATTTTTTGTGAGAACAATGTATATATTTCACTGTACGTGGAGAGCAAAGTTATGGATTGGGATATACATACGTCGCCTTCATTGGGGTATACGGAAACCCACACAGTTAACAGGGGGAGAGGAAGGGTTAAAAGTAATTGCAGTGGAGCATACATTTTTAGCTTTCCTCGGTCTTGAGTGTGTGCGTACCCCCAACCCACATCAGGTCCTCGCATTTCGTGGTACATTTTCTCTAACTTTAGGTATTCTCAATTAGTTTCAGTAATTTTGCTAGTTTTTTGCGTTTTTACATATTTCGTCCTATTTCCCTCAATTTAACGTACTTCCCACCAATTTGTCGTAATTATACCAGGATTTCCTCGATTTTTAGCGTTGTTTTGTCATTTTATCATATTATTTTTTTATTTTTCCGTTTGTATGTTGTCATATTGCTGGCATACCCATGTGTTATTTGATTTTATTTCAGGATATTTCCGTGTCCTATACACCAGCCTACTAAAAAATTCCTGAGAATTTCCCTCTTCCTGATGATCTACGTGCATGCATTTTGAAATGGAAGATTATGAAAAGTGTAGTAACACTCGCCTCAGCAAATGGTGGAGATTAGAAACTCATAGTCGGGAAACAAACTCGTGATCTGCTATGGCAAATCAGAGAGCTTGTCTGCAGACTCATGTAGTGACGCACTTGATGGAAACTCAAACTCTGGCACAGTTCTACACATTCATCAGACTTCCACTCTACCACCTAGGAATCTGCAACAGGGAGTCGACATATGCACAGAGTTGATTTCTGATGATGCTCTGGTATTTTTTCCCTAAGTTATGGTTTTATTGCTTATGAGATTAGCTCCACTACTTTTGTTTACACCTCCCAACCCTGACTACATCCCTACAACCCGTCAGGACATGTAGAAACTGCAGATTTTGGGGAATTTTGTTTACGCTAGCAATAAGTTATTCGTTAGTTGATAGTGTGTCGACTGCACTTAGCATCCTGGACCGTGAGAGTTTCCCCTCTCCATACCTACAGAGTGCACGATCCCGGCAACATAATTTATAAACGAACAGTTAGCAAGTTATGCATGTGAACAGCAATCGTCTGCCGCTGACAGCTCTACACACATACAAGTATGCAAGCATATTACCAATCGCAAAGTCTCGATTTCAACCACTTTTACGTAATTCTCGACAGTGATACAACTCCCCAAAAAGAGAAAAGCTCTTCGCAAAACAGTTCTGCAGGGGATCTAAGCACATTGAAATTCATCCAGCTAAAGAGCATAACATCTTCGATGCAAGTTATATTACCGATATTTCGTGATAATATTGTCTAGAGTCTCCAGTAATAACAGCAAACCATGGCATGCTGCTGCGCGTATCATGTTTCCTTTTATACTCTTAAAGATACACGATTATCATCCCAGTTCCACTATTTAGCGTGCTAGATGTCTGCTGGATGGTAGGAGAGAGTGCTTCGTTGGTATTATTCTTAAGTACGGTGCAGAACAGCACATTCGTCAGACGGTATAGTACTGTACTCGAATGCGTCCAGTCACTCACAACCAAACATTCTATGGATGCAATTCATTTGCTCTATTTTTTTGTGTGTCTGCGTCCATGCATGTATTGCGGATGGCTGCCATAAACATCACCTTGTCTTCCCGCTGGTGTAGCAACCTTCGTACGATATCCCGGGTGTACTATATTGTGGATCATCATCGGCACTGCTCTGGATATAATGCGTGGTTGAACCACCTGCGGGGGGACTGGGTCAGGTTCACTGGACCCGCCTAATGCCTCCTGCGCTGCTCTGGGGCTTGACGTGAAAGGGCGCCATGCTATGCACTCTTGTAACTCTGGGGCGGTCTTAGATGACACAACCCGCGCCACGTGCGCAGATTGGCTTGGTGTCCAGCAATCTGCACGGTGACAACCTCGGCTTCCACGCAACAAAGGGGCGGCAGCTAGCAGCTGGAAATCGGCAGGTGATTGTAATGTAAAATGCCGTTCAGAAGGCATGCTTTGTAAGGTATCTACCACGAACAATAAATTTGTCTTTGAAGGTTATCGTCTTTCTCCCACAGCTGTGTCCTAACGAAAACAACAGCACATGTTTCGAGGGATGCAGCTGCTATTGGGAGTACCAGGCTATCTACCTGTCTCAGAATGAACAAAGGTTTTTTTTTTTCTAAAAATAGCAGATGCATCCGGTTTTCCAGCCACTTCTTATTGTCCCCAGAGCTAAGATCTTTTCCTCAAACACATGCACGAAGCAGGACTAATGTGTTTTTCTCTACCATACACAGGAAAAATACCTGCAAACGACTGTCTTCTTCCATCCAACAGACATCTAGCACACAAAATAACGAAAGTGGGATGATTATGTGGCATCATCGTAGATCTTTAAGACTATAAAAGAAGGTGTTGATAGGCGCAGCAGCATGCCATGGTTTGTTGTTATTACTGGAGAATCTAGACAATATTATTACGAAATATCAGTAATATAACTTGCATTGAAGATATCATGCTCTTTATCAGGATGAATTAAATGTGCTTAGATCCCCTACAGAATCGTTTTTGATGTTTGCGGGGCTGTAGCACTGCCAAAAATAAAGTAAAAGCTGTTGAAATCGAGATTATGCGATTGTTAATATGCTTGCATAGCTGTATGTGTGTAGAGCTGTCAGTGGCAGACGGCTGCGGTTCACATGCATAGCTTGCTAGCTGTTTGTCTAGAAATTATGTTTGCCGGGGTCGCCACTCTGTAGGTAAGGAGAGGGGAACTCTCACCGTCCAGGATGCAGTCGACACACTGTCAACTAGCAAATAACTTATTGCTAGCATAAACAAAATTCTCCAAAATCTACAGTTTCTACATGTTCTGACATGGTTGTAGGGCCTGGTCAGAGATGCAAGGTGTAAACAAAAGCAGTTAGGCTTATATCGTAAGCAATAAGAGCACATACTTATAGGGAAAAAATATCAGAACATCAGCAAAAATCGCTCTGTACACATGTCAACTCCTTGTGGTAGATCCCTACATGGTAGAATGGAAGTCTGATGAATGTGTAGAACTGGGCCAGACTCTGAGTTTCCATCAATTGAGTCACTACATAAGTATGCAGATAAGCTCCCTGACGGACCGTAGCAGTAGACGGATATGTTTCCAGGCTACGAGTCTCCGATCTGCACCATTCACTGCGTCCCATCTAGGTACGAGGCGAGTGTTGCTACACTTTTCATGATCAACCTACCCAAAATGCATGCATGTAGGAGAATTCTTAGGATTTTTTTAGTAGGTTGGCGGATATGAAACGCAAATATCCTCGACTAAATTCAAACAACACACGGGTATACCAGCAATGTGACGATAAACATAAGGAAAAATTTAAATAAGAATATGAAAAAAATGACATAACGTCGGTAAAAGTCGATGAAAACCTGATATAATTACGACAAATGGGTGGGAAATACGTAAAATTGCCGGAAAGTGTAGGATAATGTACATATCTGTAGTCATACACTGCTTGAATGTGTTACAGTCTAAAAAACAATGTATTAAACTGCTTATGAAGGACCAATACAGGAACCCTCTTTTGTGATTGATTGTCTGTTGAACATGGTCTTCTTCCAGTAGCGTCAACAAAACTTTATGCAGATCTGTGCAAGCGACTTCGAGCGTTGGGCACATTCTCCAATGGAGCGATACGTGTATATGTACGAGGGTTGGAACTTTAATAGTAGCAACTATTTATTTACAACTCGTACAAAATAGATACGTCTTTCAAAGTTTTACTGAACTTCAAAGTAGCCACCAGTACTGTGCATAGCCTGTTGCCGCCGATGTGGAAGTCGTAGGATACTCTTGGCAGTGCCAGTTGTGTTGACAGTTCGAGCGGCGCGGTCTATAGCCCGACGAATTTGTAGCATTTCTGAAGCGAATGCCGTGAAGTGTTTCCTTCAGTTTACAAATCGAATTGAACTCACGAGAGCTTAACTCAGGGGAGTGCAGTGGGTAGTATAGCACTTAGCTGCGTCATCAGTCAAACAAAGCAGTAACAGCTCTCACTGTACGGGCTTGAGCATTGTCCTGTAAAATGATGGTCAGGTCATGCAGAAAGTGTCATCACTTTTGTCTCTAAGCTGGTCGTAGGTTGTGTTCCAAAAACGAACGGCACGGGAATGTACTGTGTCAAGAAGGCCGGGCCCTGGACGGCCACGTGGTACTACCGAGAGAGAAGTCCATCGTGTTCGGCGTATGGCTCTAGCCCACCATACTGCATCTGCTGCAGCAGTCTTTGCAGCGTTTGGCACCACATTGACACAACGAATTGTTACAGATGGGTTGCTTCCCGGACAGCTCCCAACGAGACACCCTGTAGCCATTCTTGACTGCACTGGTGTCAAGCGAAACTTCATCCCAGGGCAGAATGGAGGCCTGTTGTGTTTTCTGATGAGAGCTGGTTCTGCCTCGGTGTCAGTGATCGCCGTGTGTTGGTTAGGAGGAGGCCAGTTGCTGAGTATTAGACATACTGGACCTCCAATGGGGCTATGGTTTGGAGTGCGATTTCGTATGACAGCAGGAGCGCTCTCGTGATTATTCCACGCACCCTGACTGCAAATATGTACGTCAGTCTCGTGAGTCGACCTGTTGTGCTGCCTTTCATGAAGAGAATTGCAGGGGGTGTTTTCCAACAGGATGACGCTCATCCACATACCGATGTTGTAACACAATACGCTCTGCAGATTGTCGACGGTTTGCCTTGGTGTGCTTGGTCACCTGATCTGTCTCCAATCAAGCAGATGTGGGACATCTTCGGACTACAAGTCCAGTGTCATTCATAACCAGCATTAACCGTTCTTGTATTAGCCGACAAAGTGCCACAAGAGTGGAACTCCATCTCACAAACTGACATCCGGCATCTGTACAATATGATGCATGTACGTTTGCATGCTTGCATTCTACATTCTGGCGGTTACACCTGTTATTAACGCCGGCCGGAGTGGCCGAGCGGTTCTAGGTGCTACAGTCTGGAGCCGCGTGACCGCTACGGTCGCAGGTTTGAATCCTGCCTCGGGCACGGATGTGTGTGATGTCCTTAGGTTAGTTAGGTTTAAGTAGTTCTAAGTTCTGGGGGACTGATAACCTCAGAAGTTGAGTCCCATAGCGCTCTGAACCATTTGAACCTGTTATTATAGTACCAGAATTTCACATTCACAACTGCTTATCTCGCGTTTACATTAACCTGTGTTCTTGCAATGTTAATCACTTAAGTAGGTTACCTAAACAAATATATTCCCAAAATTTCAATACTCTACATTGATTACTTTTTGGTGTTGCGATTCTTTTTTCCGTTAGTGAATTTGACTAATCCTTCGGAATTAAAGATTTTGGCAATAATGGAAGTTTTAGAAAGAAAGCGAAGTCTTTTCTGCGACTTGTAGGGAATAAGTATTCTCAGAACATGCAAAAAGATAAACTAAACTAACTAAACACAGGAACCTATCAAATATAGCATCATTAAAAGTCAAATTTATCAGAGAACTTTGTACACCATTTGAGATCAAAAAAGTGTAGACAGGGGACAGCTTATCGCCACTACTGTTCAATTTTGTTCCGGGTCAAAAAAATAGAAATTCACCAAATGAATATGAATGTATAATTACTGGCTGATTTCTCCAAAACGAAGTTTCACGATGATATTGCAGTCCTCTCCCTTAACAGATAGGAAGCAATTCAATCTGTAAAGAAACTACATGAAATTTCAGCAATGCGTGTACTCCAAATACGACACGAGAATACACAGTGTATGGAAAGTACCAGATCGGGATTCAGCAATCAAACTGTAATCACCAGATTAAGAAAAATATTGCAGACGAACAAAGTCAAATAAGTAGTCGCGGTTATTAAATCGGCAGGACTATATCGGGAATCTAACAAATATCGAACCGCAGGACTACAAAGACCACACAATACACCTTAGAGAAGTTTGTCAAGAAATAGGCCTTAAGGGACGGTGAAGACCCAGCGTGGTTTAATAGCCGTGTTAGAAAACTGCTACTTTAACAAAGAGAACTTCTTCACAGATTGGAGAGAAGTCAAAACCTAGCTGATTAACAAAAGCTGAACGAAGCGAAAATGATAGTACGGAGAGCAATGAGAGAAGCGCTCAATGGCTTTGAAAATATAATTTGTCGGCCTGTCTGACTAAGAACCTTAAGAGGTTTTGATCTTAGTAAAATCAGTAAGTAGTTCGAAATCTTATGGTCAGTTACTCGGTGACCATACTGGCAGCGAAACGGAAAATGACAGAGAAAAGGATGAAATATTGAATTCGGTCTTTCGAAATTGTTTGACTCCCGGTAGATCATAAAAAGGTCCCTCCTTTCAGTCATCGAACGAACGTCGAAACGGCAGATATCGAGACAACTCATCGCGGAACAGAAAAGTAACTATAATCCTATAATCGCTTAGTAGTGGAAAGGCAGCAGCACCAGATCAAATACCTGTAAGATTCTACAGAGATTATACCAAAGAACTTGCTTCCATTCTAGCAGAAGTCTTAGTTTGCTGGAGCAACGAAGGATACTTAGCGACTGGAAAAAAGAACGGTCGTAGAGCAGATGCTCATTAGGTTCATGCCTATATCATTGACACCAGACTGTTGTGAAGTCATAGAACACATTTTGTGCTGGAGAATTATAAAGTTTTTGGAGAACGAAAATCTCCTCTATAAATATCGACATGGATTCCGCAAACAGAGAACTTGCGAAACTCAACTCACTATGTTGCTCCATGAAATACATTGCGTTTGTGAATAGCGTCGTTCAGTTTGGTGCCCTGTCCTTGAATCAGGGAGGCACTGGACACCATCCCGCACTGCCGTATACTGAAAAAAAAAAAACGAGCTTACCTACGATCAGATCAGATATGAGACTGGATTGAAGTCTTCCGTGCAGATAGAGCTCAACACGTCATTCTTGACGGAAAAAAATCTACAGATGTGAAGGTAATTTACGGAATCCCCCAAGGAAGTGTGACAGGATCGTTACTGTTCACAACGTATACAGATGATCTAGCAGAAAGCGTCGGAAACTATTTAAGACTGTTCGTAGACGACGCAGTTTCCATAAGAAGTTAGCAAAGCCAGAAGCCAGTATTGATTCGTAGAATGACTTACAGAAGATTGAGCAATGTTGCAGGCTCTGGCAGTTGATCATGAAAGTGCATAAATGTAACATACTGAGCATACTATAAAAAGAAATCCATTACTGAACGACTACACAATTGATGAGAAATTTCTGGAAACAGTATTTACCGTAAAATATCTAGGAGTAAATATCCAGAGCGACACTAAGTGGAATTACCACATAAATCAAATAGTATGAGAAGCAAACGCCAGAATGAGATTCTTTGTAAGAATATAAATGGAAATGCAACACGTCCACGAAAGGAGTGTCTCACCAAGCGCTTGTCTAGAGATTCTTGAGTTTTGTTCATCAATATTTGGCCCTTACGAGTTAGGACTGATACAGGAGACAGAGAAGATCCAACGAAGAGCGGAGCGGTTCGTACGGGATCGTTTGTCGGCACGAGAGCGGCAGACGCTACAAGACAGGAGTGGTGCATCACGAAGAGATTTGCTGTTGAAATTTGGAGAGAGCACTTTTTGAGAAGAGTCGGACAACATATTACTTCCTCCCACATATCATTTCGCGAAATAATTGCGACAGGAAAATTCAAAACATTAGACGTAATACACAGGCTTACCGACCATCATTCTTCCAACACCATTCTCTGGTCTGAGAGGGCGGGAGGGGGATGAGTTAGTGGTACAAGAAGTAACCTCCGTCATACACCGTCTGGTGACTTGCAGAGTACTGATGTAGATTTACATGTAGACACTAGATCACTTGGAACATCTGTAATCGATAATGACATTTTGTTACAAATGTTAAAACAGAAGTACTTTACCCGTCTCAAATTGTGATAGCTAGTGGCTGATTTTAAACTGAAAAAACATTGAGAACTAAGAAAGATAAATTATAAGAAAAATACTTAGGTGAGGTTAGGTTAGTGTTTAACGTCCCGTCGACAACGAGGTCATTAGAGACGGAGCGCAAGCTCGGGTTAGGGAAGGATTGGGAAGGAAATCGGCCGTGCCCTTTCAAAGGAACCATCCCGGCATTTGCCTGAAACGATTTAGGGAAATCACGGAAAACCTAAATCAGGATGGCTGGAGACGGGATTGAACCGTCGTCCTCCCGAATGCGAGTCCAGTGTGTTACCACTGCGCCACCCCGCTCGGTAAGAAAAATACTAAGAGCAGACAATGAAATGGAACTTGGATGAAAAATTCCAATGAAATCTATCAGTGTATAGAAAAAACATATGTACAATAAGGAAACGACGATAATGGATAGGCTATTATGTTTACTTAGGTAGTATGAATGACAATAGGCACAGAAAAAAATCCGAACTTGGCTTTATCTACGAAAAAGCAATCAGCTGTCTGACACAAGTGGCTATTGTTCCACAGGAAACGAACCATTTTACTACAAAACAAGAAAGGGAACCATAGTTAACAATTGCAAAATTACTGATAAGCTTCCTTGAGAAGCAACAGAATGGATAGAAGAACGGAAGAAGAAAAAAAAAAGCAAACGGAAGAAAAGGAAAAGAATAAAATAAGTGCTACATAAGTTTCAAGACGCTCCCTATTTGGGCACAACGGAGAAATGTAAACAAAATCTTGTGAATCGTGATCGCTCAACAGAGAAGTTTTATAGCATAGTCTTTCTGCTTGCCTTTGGCTTAAGGTTTTGATGACTTCGAGGGCAACGGAAATGAAAAGAAAACTCACATCAATCGAAAATTTTCATCCTTACCATACTGAGTAGGTGATGCTCGTTACAGTATCGTTGTATCGTGTTATAAATTTATTTTCCAAAACCATAGAGTGAGAGCGAGTTGAGGGAACTATAAATACGGTTGAAGTACGATAATTATGATGATTTTGTCTTGAGGTTGGATGGCCTGCATGGCGGGTAAAGCAGCTGGGCTGCTAGTGGCCACGAAGCTGGCAGTTCATCATCTCGGACGTGGATGCAGTGGTGCGGTGGTTAGAGACCAGTCGGTTATCTGACATCCTGTCACAAAAACAGCAGTGTTTTATATTCTTTTTATTCCATGTTAAAATATAGGAGTCGTGGTGGCACTAGACAGGAATTTACGGTGCAAGACGCGGCCGGGCTCTGTTGGTAAGGCGTGCTTACGTGAACTGGCAGCCTTTTGTCCCGGTCATAGCCCGCCTGCTTAGCTGAACCGCCGACACGGTAGCTCAGCATGTTCGGTCAGAGGGTTAACTACCCTTGGTAGTAAAAAAAAAAAAAAAAAAAAATCCTGAGTGAATGGATCAACAAACAACTTGAACGGGTGTCATGGGGCGTCCGCCCCGAACATCAAGTGCATTAAAAGCTTTTAACAAAGCAGACAGCAACGATCTACTTATTTTGACTACAAATATGTCGGAAGAAACTTTGCAGAAAATAATGCGTCTAAATACAGCGTGTGCAGTGTGGACAGAATTACACAAAATATTTGATGGTGTCTCTGAAGACAGAGTTTATAACCTTTGTTTGCACTTCTTTACTTATAAAAAGGCACCCGATTCTGATTGTTGGGCCCCTCATCATGAGGAGGAGTAGAATTATGAATCTCTACCACAATTGCTCGTTGTCTAAGACCACTTTCGTTTCTTCTTTCAAGGTACTTACGTGTGTCCTGCCTATAGTGCCGTGGCGAACCACTTCACTGAGTCTGTGGAGTCTACTGGGCACCGTTTCGCATCGGAGGATGCCTGGCTCTCAACGAACAACCTGTCATGGGGCGTCATGAACCGACACAGAATGCCTGCGATTCTCATCTTCATCGTATCCGTTATAATTAACAAACTCTTTAGCAGACCGTGGCCATGGTGCACCACTTAAGTGGCATAGCCCATCATCCAGACTGCGCAATTCGTCCTCTTCCCTTCCCTGCCTCACTTGTACTTGAGCCTGTATCTTCCGCATTGTCATCTGAAACAGCACAATACTCCTCGTATCATTGTTGCTGCAGCAACATTTCTCAGTTCCTTTGATTAACGTTCACCTGTGGTTCTTCGAATTAGAATAATCCTTTTATTACTTCCAGTCCTTTTATATCGGCCAGAATTGTTCGATCAGGCCCTGTATCACATCGTAACGAGAACAACGTGGCTATAGTTAACATTCCAACCTGTTGCGTTATCTTATTAATTTCATCCTGACCTATTTTAGTCCGTTCTTGTAACACAGACACTCAATGTCCATGTTGCTCAATTAAGGTGACCTGTCCATCGCTAATCATTTTGCTTCGTTCTGTAACTTCGTCCTGCAATGTACTAAGTGTTTCAAGACTTTTTTTTTTTTTTTTGAAATCTGCGACTTCTTTTCTTATTTAATTTGTGGCCCTTATTCTCTCTTGAACAATCCTTTCTAACTGCTGATTAAATTCTTGTGCCTGCGACTCAGCTTTGTTCGTCTAATTGTCCTGGATCTGCTTGTTTTGCTTCTTGTTTCATAGTTTTTGGAATTGATCACCTTTATTTTTATTCTTGCATACCAAAATGCTTACAGGACAGAAAAATCAAATGCAGTGCGCGCAGGGGAAGTCGACTTGTAATCCACTGCACTGTGTATCATTTCCTCATATACAATAGGGAAGGTCCTGACGTTTCTGGGAAGACCCCGTCACAGTTCTCTTTAATTGCTGAACCGGGCCCAATGCTGTAGAGTGGAAAGCTGCGAGGGCTGTGATCTGTTGTTCTCTGTAACACATAAACAGCTGGTTGCGAAAAACGTCCTATTTCTACATCTCTAGGTGAAGTGCTCTTCTCAACCTTGGGGACCAAGTGTCTTCCTCAAGATCTCCAGATGAAGAGTCGTTCTCAGAATCCCCAGACAAAGTCCTACACACCGAAAAAGACTTCTGTCTTCTCGGTACAAAGTCCACTCAATTCCCATGGATCAATGAAAAGGCTCAGCAGAATGCTGGACAGCGATATTGTCGTTACAAAAGTAACTAACTCTCCATCTGGCAAAAGTTTTACATTGTTAACCGATCATCTAACTCCCACGTGCACAGTTCTTTACCCACATCCAAGTTTCTCGGAAACTGGCGTCCTCATTTCCTCTGCTCTTTTATTTTATTTAAGAATAACTAATGAGGTACCCTCTTTCAACATTTTAGACAGGAGGGTGTTCACCCCCTCGGTGTGCTGCTGGAAAGTCGTCCCATCTCTTTTACAAGACAAAATAATTCCAGAACAAAATGCAGCTGCATCAATTCCACTGGACACAGAGTTCTCTAGTTGCACCTGACTTCCCACTCCACTGCGTTCTAGGAAGGTGACCCATCCGTGAAAAACAAAGTTGATTTGAAATGTGTTTTGACCTAACGGCACAGTTAGCAAGAGCCACGATTCTGCACAAGCCCAAGTGCTCATCACAGCATGTTATAGGACTTCTTTGGATATAGGCCGGGACCACATATTGCGCAGAGTGCAATATGAGAAAAGCTAATGTAAGACGACTCCCGGGCACCAGAGCTAAACAAATCTTGGTCCGTGGCAATGTACCTGCCATGAGTGGACACTTCTCTCCATCCCACCGCTTTCGCCTCAGAAAGGCGAGCCAAAATCCCGTCGGGGCTTGACCAGACACAGAGTCACTGCCCTGTGGCTCCCTTTCTTCCTTGGCTCATCATGGTCCCAGACAAACTGCAAAAAGTATCACGTACTAAACTACTACCAGAAAAGGGCAACAGTTAATATGGGGTGGACGGCTTAATCCTTGTTACCAGAGTTAAATAAATATTAATTGATAGGAATAGGATTCAGACTGTGATGAATTTACATCTACATATACATATATACTCCGCTAGCCACCAATCGGTGTGTGACGGAGGCACAATTTGCGCCAAAGTCATATCCCCCCCCCCCCCCCCCACCACCACCACTCTGTTTCACTCGCGGATCGCGCGAGCCGAAAACCACTGTCTGAACGCCTCAGTACGAGCTCTAATTTCCCTTATCTTTCAATGGTGATCATTGCGCGATTTGAAAGATAGTGGTAATAATATATGCTCTACATCCCCGGTGAAGATCGGATTTCGGAATTTAGTGAGCAGCCCCTTCCGTTTAGCGCGCCGTCTACCTGCAAGTGTGTCCCACATCAAACTTTCTATGAGATTTGTAACGCTCTCGCGATGGCTAAATGTACCAGTCACGAATCTTGGTGCTCTTCTTTGCACCTTCTCAATCTCTTGAATCAAACCCAACTGGTAAGGGTCCCATACAGACGAACAATACTCTAAGACTGCACCAACTAACGTATTTTAAGCTATTTCCAATGTTGAAGGACTGCATCGCTTCAGGATTCTATCAATAAACTACAATCTAGAGTTTGCCTTACCCGTTACTTGTGTAATCTGATCATTCCATTTGAGACCATTTCGAATAGTCACACGCAGATAATTGACGGATGTTACCACTTCCAAAGACTGGGCATTTAAAACTTCCTGGCAGATTAAAACTGTGTGCCCGACCGAGACTCGAACTCGGGACCTTTGCCTTTCGCGGGCAAGTGCTCTACCATCTGAGCTACCGAAGCACGACTCACGCCCGGTACTCACAGCTTTACTTCTGCCAGTATCTCGTCTCGTACCGGGCGTGAGTCGTGCTTCGGTAGCTCAGATGGCAGTCGGCTTTCAGCCGTGTTACCGTGCGGACGGGCTCGGCGCGCCGGGCAGTGCTCCGCAGGTGTTGTTGTTTACCCGCTAGCGCGCGGTCGCGTCGTTATCTTGCCGTATAGTACCTGTACCGACCCGACATGGCGTTCTCATATCGAAAAGCTACAATCAAACTAACGTTCAACGCATCGTACACGAGACCGAAGGCCCATGAAATTGAACGGTTTCTACGAGACATCATGCACATCGAACCACAAGAACTGATAGGAATTCATCTGTCTATTGTAACCAGCACAGTGTACCTCAAACTGATTGACGAAGCGGCCTGCGACAGATTACTCCAACGATCTGCAAACGGCTTTCGCTTCTGTCACGCAGACGGTAACGTGAGCGTGGTAGGAGTTGACCATGCTGGTCTGGGGGTGCGTACCGTGCGCATCTTTGAACTACCGTTCGAAGTCCCTGCCAACCTAGTCGTTGATGCGCTGCGGCCATACGACACAGTTCTGAGCCACACAGAGGAGAAATGGAACACATTCGAAACGTACCCTGTCCTTAACGGGGTACGACAAGTGCGCATAGAACTTAAGAAGCACGTTCCATCGTATGTTTTCGTTGGTGGCTGCCGCGCAATTGTTATATATGATGGACAACCGAGGACCTGCTCGGGCTGCGGCCAGGAGGGCCATGTTAGAACTGAGTGTCTGCAGCGCCGCCTCGTTCAGGTGCCCCGCAATGAACTTCCCCAACGATCCACTATGACCTCTCTCCCGCTAACATATGTGGAGGTGGCACGACGTGATGTGACGGATGATCAAAACCTGCTACCTCCTCAAGCCGCTGCCAGCTCCGTTGGAGAGTCAGCGCCGTCGACGACGCCGCAGCCCAACGGTGCAGAGGTTCCTACAGCCTCCGCCCACCGCAGCGTCGTGGGCACCCAGCCACCGTCACTGTCGGGATCAGACACAGGGGTTCCTAGCGACCGAGACTGTGTCGAGCCCCGCCCTCCAGTGGATGTCGAATCTCGGACCCGAAAGCAAAAATCACCCAAGCGACACAAGAAGAGGCGATTGTCAGCTGACGAACAGGACAGGAATGTGAAGCCGGCGGAAGACATCGACTTTGTTAACTCGCCCACAATTGCAACGGACTCCAGTGGCATCATTCACCAGAAGGTGCCTGAAGACAAGGAACACTCTCCTAAATCTGGTGGCCCAGAAAACGAGGCGCACTGCGTCGACTCCCAAAATGTGGGCTCCTGTGAAAGCGTCCAGCCCCCAATGACATCACAATCGTCTCTTGGTGATTGGGCAGACGATATGGAGGCAGATGATGCACATCAAACATCGATATCTCCACCAGAGCCCATGGCTGACAATGAGCCCGGAGGGCTCTGCCAGTCAGGGACTTCTACGGCACAGTAATGCACAGCATGCAGGTGGATGGCTGTGTGGTGTGTGGTGTGTGAAATCACTGTGGGGTTGCACCGGCACACTGCCTCCGCCACTTGATATGTCTCAGTCATACCGTGTGGGAACAGTCAACGTAAATGGTGTCCACTCCACTGTCAAGACCCGCATGTTACACGACATGATCAGAGCGGCAGACTTGGACATTGCCCTTCTCCAGGAGGTCCGTCCCGAGCTGTGTTTAGACCTATATGGCTACACCACGTACAGCCTACCCGTAGGTGATGGCGCAGGAGGAACGGCCATCCTTCTCCGAGATGGCATAGACGCGACGGACGCGACGTACTTGCCGAACGGGCGAGGCATCGCACTCACACTTGGCGCAGTGCGCCTCATTAACGTCTACGCTCCCTCCGGTAATTCGCACCGCGGTGACAGGCATGTCTTCTATTCGGAGGAGTTGGCCCCACTTTTGCAAGGAAATATGGACCATTACATAGTGGGCGGCGATTTTAACAGTGTTCTGCGGCCCGAGGACCAGATACCGCATTACGTCCCATGCCCCGCTCTACAAGCATTGATACGTGACCTCGCGCTCCACGACACATGGCTCTTGCATCATGGGACCCAGAGTGGATATACGCACTTTACCAGCCATTCTGCCAGTCGTCTGGACCGGATATACGTCTCGCGTGCCCTCCGCACAGCAACCCGTGATGCAGAACTCTGGCCGACGGCCTTCACGGACCATCTCGCGTACATCTGCACTGTCACATTGCCCCGACAACTCACAAGACGCAGCAGGGGCCCGTGGACGCTGAACGTCTCCCTCCTTCGCGAGGAAGCGTGTCGGTGAGCAGTCACTGACACGTGGCGTCGATGTATCAGGCGCCTGCCTATGTATGCTTCCACGTTGCTGTGGTGGCTGGGATGTGTCAAACCTGCCCTCCGAAAGACCTTGATGGCCTACGGGCGTGACAGATCGAACTGGCAAAGGGCAACATCGGAATTTTACTATACAGCGTTACGTGAGCTGGCGACGCAACCGCCGTCTCCCGAACGTCAGATGTCCGTACAACGCATCAAAGCTCGTCTACTTCGCATCAGGACAGAGCAGCTCGATGGTGTCCGCATCCGTGCGCGAGTGCAAGACTGTATCCCCAACGAAACAGCGTCAGTGTATCACATTGTGCGCGAGAGGCGCCACCGCAAACGTCAGCTCATTACAGCGGTAAACACGGAGGACGGCGGGCGCGCAGTGACACAAACGGACATCGCGCACACGTTCGCCAGACACTATGGGACCTTGTACATGGAAGATCCGCGAAATGTACGTGATTATGCCGGGCTGTTGCACGATTTTCCCGCCCCTCGGGACGTGGCACCCGATGATAGTCTGCTGTTGCCCATTACACCCGACGAGCTGACATCGGCCTTGGCACGCGGAGCATCGAACAAGTCGCCTGGACCGGACGGTTTACCCCTGGAATTCTACCGCACATTATACCACCTTATGGGTGACAAGTGGCTCCAAATGTTTCAAGACCTGATCCGCCCTGATTTCACTGTCCCCACAGAATTCACAGAAGGCATCTTGATCCCAGTTCCGAAACCGAATGGTGGTTGTAGGTGGCAGGATTTTCGCCCACTCACACTCCTCAACACCGACTACAAGATCTTCGCCCGTATCCTCCGCGCGCGTCTCCACACCGCTATCGGGAAAGCCATCCACACCGATCAGACATGTTTAGGTGGTGTCAGCAACATTCATACGGCGTTAGGAGCATACCGCGACGTAATTGCTATGACGGCGGCCTGCAAAATACGAGGCGCCCTTGTCGCCGTAGATTTTGACCACGCATTCGACCGCGTCGATCACGGCTTCTTACGCGCAGTTTTGCATCGCATGGGCCTCTCTCCGGAGTCTGCACTGGTGGTCCTTCGACTGGTCCACGGAGCGCGCTCCCGCATGATGGTCAACGGTTATCAGTCTGGTCACATTGTTGTTGGACGGTCAGTGCGACAAGGGTGCCCCCTGTCGGGCATATTATTTGCTGCAGCACTTGAACCAGCTTTACATGGTCTACGGCAGCGATTAACTGGTATCTCCTTGCGGGACGTGACCTTTTGTTGTGGTGCATTCGCCGATGACGTGGTGTTCCTGGCCAGATCAGAGGATGAAATGCATATGGCGCTACAGTGGCTACGCCAGTACGGGGCGGTCGCTGGGAGCGTCATCAACGTGAAGAAGACAAAATACATGGATGTCGGAGGGGGGATTTCCCACACAACGGCGGTGCCCTTTGACAAGGTGCCCGTACTCAAGTGTTTAGGAGTGCAATTCTATAGCAATGTCCGCCGCACGGCGGCGGCTACGTACCGCCGGCTCCTACACCAGACACGTGCTCTGCTGCAGGACAACAAACTGCGTCGCTTGGATATGCTCCTCAGAACACATTATGTCAACACCTATCTTGTCTCAAAACTGAACTATTTTGCGCATATCCTTCCCTTGACAGCTACGATGGCCGACAGATTTCAAGCAGCATATGGACATTTCGTAAGCACCGGTCTGGTTTTTAAAGTCCGATACGCCACCCTGACACTGCCGCAGCGGGCGGGAGGTATCGGTTTATTTCACGTATATAACCGTGCGCGATCGCTTTATCTCAACACTATGCGTCGCACGTGGACCTCTGCCCACGCCACTCTGACGGGCACCCTGATAGCGGAAGTGGCACCACACTCTCTGCATCCCCCGGTTTCTGTAGGACACATTTCACCGGCACTCACCCACATCAGAGACTTCTTTATTGACTTCAGCTACTTACGTTCAGAACTTCCGACGACACGGAAGCCCAGCACAAAAGACTATTATCGCCTCTATCAGCAGCGGCTACCTGTAAATAAGGTCACCCACAGACACCCTGAAGTTGCCTGGAACACGGTGTGGCGAGCGGTACACGAGCCTTTTCTACCTACGACGGTGCGTTCATTGTGGTACGTAGTTGTGAATGGGAAGTTCGCTACTCGTCAGAGGTTACATTCCATACACATGACGGACGACCCCTTGTGTCCGACATGCTCAGTCGCTGACTCGGATGCACACCGTCTGACGTGTGCCGCGACCAGCGAGTGCTGGCTACTGACGCAGCGCATGCTGGCATTACTCTTGCGGCGATTGCCGGAGTCTATCTCCCCTGATGACGTATTGCGCCCCGACGTCGTATACTTTCCATCAACCAGAACGAACACCGTTAACTGGCTAAAAGGCATGGCCGTTTACTACATATTTTGCGATGCTCCCAAAGGCACACTCGACTTTTGGTCCCTATTGATGACGACACATGCAGCTTTCAGCCGCCACCCGAAGTACAGAACTCGTTTCGCAAATTATTTAGGTTCATTATTTGCGGATCCTCCTGCTCACTGGGGCGTTCCGGGTATGAGACGCTGAAAATGAAGAAGAATCCTGGAGCATATTGATCCTCTACGGACGGAATAGGGGGGAACCCCTCCCAACAGACGAGAAGACGACTCGGACGCTCGGCTACGGCAGTTGTAGGATCTTTCTTTGTAATGAAACAAAAATAAATCTATAATACAAAAAAAATGTTATAAAAATTAAAGAAATAAATAAATAAAAAGAACAACATCGACAAACCCACTCCATCCTCTTACTGATCCTTCGATCCTCGAACTCGAACACGTTGCTTGGGCGTGGCGGCGGGCTGGCCAGGCTTCGGGTGTCGACCCCTGCCCTACCCGTCGTCCTGCTCCGGCAGCGGTTCATTAAAAAAAAAAAAAAAAAAAAAAAAAGATGGTAGAGCACTTGCCCGCGAAAGGCAAAGGTCCCGAGTTCGAGTCTCGGTCGGGCACACAGTTTTAATCTGCCAGGAAGTTTCATATCAGCGCACACTCCGCTGCAGAGTGAAAATCTCATTCTGGAAACTGGGCATTTATTTTGTACTCGTATATTAATGGGGATTTTCGCCTTGTTATACGCAGTAGGTTACACTTCCTAATATTGAGAGATAGCTGCTAGTCATTACACCACGCATTTATTTTCTGCAAATCCTCATTGATTTGTTCACAACCTTCGTGTGACCTATTACGCTGTCTTGGGGCACACCTGAAGTTACGCTTGTTTCTGTTGAAGTCACCCTGTTCAGGTCGACAAACTGCTCCCTGGCTGTTAGAAAACTTTCTATGCAACCACATATGTGATCGGATAGACCGTAAGCGCGCACTTTCTGGAGGAAGCGACAGTGCGGAACTGAGTCGAACGCCTTTCGAAAGTTGAGAAGTAGTGCATCAACCTGGGAGCCGGTATCTAGAGCCTGTTGTATATCATGCACAAAGAGGGCCAGCTGTGTCTCGCATGACCGCTGTTTCCTAAAACCTTGCTGGTTTCTGCAGATGAGCTTCTCAGAGTCTAGTAAGGTCATTATGTCTGAACACAAAATATGTTCCATGATTCTACAACAAATCGATCTCAGTGAAATTGGCCGCTAATTATGTGCATCCGATTTTTATACCCTTTTTATATATTGCTATGACCTAGGCCTTGTTCCAGTCCCGTGGAACTTTCCGCTGTTCCAATGATCTCTGACAGATGATGGATAAGAATGGTGCTATATTTGTAGCATAGTCAACATATAATCTTACGGGGATACCGTCTGGGACAGATGCCTTCCTGGCGTCTAAGGCTCTTAACTGTTTTACAATCCCAGATACACTAAACACTATCTCAGCCATCCTTGCATTTGTTCGATAATTGAAAGGGGGGATGGTGCTGCAGTCCTCTACCGTTAACGAGTTTTTGAAAGCTATGTTTAGAATTTCAGCCTTCTGTTTATCATCATCAGTTACATTATCCGTACTGTCAGCAAGAGAAGGTATTGAATTATTTGCAGCGTTCATAGAATTTACGTAAGACCAAAATTTTTGGGGGTTATTTTTAGAATCTGCAGGGAAAGTATTGCTTTCAAATTCGTTAAAAGAATCTCTCATTGTCCTTCTAACAGCTGCTTTCATTTCGCATAATTTCTGTTTGTCAGCGAGGCAGTGACTACGTTTATAACGACTGTGCAAAATTCTCTGCTCTCTCAGCAACTTCCTAATATGTTTGTTGTACCAAGGTGGATCCTTTCCCTCCCCTATGTTTTTGCTGGGGACGTACTTCTCGAGAACATGGTGGACAATACCTTTAAATTCCGACCAAAGATGCTCAATATCTTTGTGTCTCGCGGTGAATGCATGAAGCTGACTATGAAGATATACATTAATGATACCTTTATTAGCTTTCCCAAACAAGTAAACTCTACGCTGTTTCTTCGTTTTTCTTGCAACTGCCACTGACATGGAAGCCACAACGACAAAATGGTCGCTAATACCTTCTTCTAGATTAACTTCCTCAAAAAGATCAGGTCTGTTTGTCTCCAAGATATCTAATGTATTCCCATCTCAAGTTGGTTTTCTAACCAATTGCTCAAGGTTGTATGTTGAGAGCGTTCCTAGAATAACTTCACACGAATCTTTGCTTCTGCCCACTGTGATAAACGTGTAATTTTCCCAGTCAATGGATGTCAGATTAAAATCTCCACCTATAACTAATGGACAATTTGGATATTTACTTCCTATGTACTCAAGACTTTCCGTGAAACGTTCTCCATGTGGCTGCTTCCAGTGTGTAGTGCACCCCTGATCTATCGAGGGGCGTCCTACAGCCTTCCACCCCATAGCGTAGGTCGAGGAATTTACAACTATTTTCATCACAGAGTCGACGTAGCCTCTGGTTTAGATTCTCCACTCGACTCCAAACCAGATGACCCCAGTTCACCCTGGGTACGATGCTGCTGATCGTCAGCTTGGCTTCCACTCCTCGAGAGATGGAGGCCGCCTTCGCCCCTTAGCAAGCCGTCGAAAGGACCCAAGGATTTCCTCGGAACCCCGACGACAGGCATCGTTGTTGCCGACATGTGCAACAATCTGCAGCTGGATGCACCTCGCACTCTCGATAGCCGCCGGAAGAGCCTTTTCCACATCCCATACAAGGCCCCCCGGCAAGCACACCGAGTAAACGTTGGACTTCTTCCCCACCCTAGCCGCCATGTTCCTGAGGGACTCCATGATCCGCCTAACATTGAAGCTCCCATTAACTAACAAACCCCTATCCCCACATACCTGTCCGGACCTTGCTGAAGAAGCGGCCACTATCCTGGGCCACTATCCGGCTCAGCCTGCCCCCAGCATCAGATAGCACACTGAATCTACCAGCAAAGTGCATGAGATTTGGCAGGAGCGTACGTTCCCCACGCAGCCTTCGCCTTGAGGCTCCAGACTTCGACACAGTCAGCCACCTACAGTGAGGTGAGAGTGGGTCGGCTGGCTCAGTCGCACCCGAGGTTGGCTCAGTGAGAGAGCTGTGACATCCCCCACCCCCTGCCATCTAGTACAGCTGAGGCTGCCCCAGGCACCCCATCCCTACCGCACATCAAGGTAACACTCGAGCTTGTTAGCTGTGGCCAACAAAGCTTCCAGCTGCGATGGACTGTGGCCAACTCCTCCTGCATCCGCACACAACAGACACAGTCCCTATCCATCTGGCTAATAACTGATTTACTATAAAAACCTTAAGGAAACCTACTGCCACACAAGTTTAACTCTAGTATAACTGATTTACTATAAAAACCTTAAGGAAACCTACTGCCACACAAGGTTAACTCTAGTTAACTCTAGTTGGCAGAAAGGACACTCAATAATGAAAATAAAAATTTATGGTAGAAGCTAGATCTGGTGCTTATTTTCCTGCTAGGGGCTATTTAGTGAATACTAAAGAATAAGACAGTGACCGACAGTAAACTGCTAGGGACTATCTAGTGAATATTATCAACGAATTAAACAGTGACCTACGGTAAGCTGCACCTACTGATTATCACTCGTATTTGTAATTTAAACAAGCGTTTACGTACACGCGAAGGTGACCTAATAAAACTATAAAAACTGCTACCTTAAATCTACCGAGTCTAAATGACACTAATAAACGTAAATACTGAGTATTCTACACTGACAGATGCAGGTACAAAACAAAACCTTTAGCTAACAATAAGAGTTCAGAATGTAAAGCACAAATACGAACTCTACTTTATAGGAACCGACTCGCTTACAGTACACTATCACTAAAGCCCACAACAAGCTAAGGAATTTAAGCAGACGGCGAGGTGAGTTTTAGGTTTCTGCTAACTAAATAGTATGTAAGACGGGCTCAGAAGTTGTATTGTAACACTGATTTACTCAGATATTGTAGTGTAATACTAACTTACCACATACTTTACGTTTGCTTAACTGTTGACGGTCGCAGGTTGCACTAGTCAAACGTATACAAGTGAGGCTAGAATTCACTGTCAGTATCACTATTCGTAATAAAACGTATAAAAACTGCTACCTTCAATGTGTCGAGTCTAAATGACACTCATAAACGTGAATACTGAGTATTGTACACTGAATTAATTGATAATCCCGCGTATTTAACGTCAGTTAAGAATGTAAACAAACGTTTGCGTACACGCGGAACTGAAACTTCGCTTATCTTATTCAGAGCCAAATAAATACTGAAACCTTCAATTTATCACGTTTATCTCACACTAATACACGTAAGTACTATAGAACAGACAGGAAAAAAGATTAATTACTAGCTAAATTACTTATCTTGTAACACAGCAAGCGAAAAGCGCTCGTAGCAAGCGTCAGGGCTGCCAATCACTTATAAATAAAATATGAGACTTGTCAGACCGCAATGGACTGTCAGATATCACATATAACAATCGACATAAATATTGTGTCTATCACGGTGAAAATTGAGCCTAATTGTGAGGTTATCTGGATGAGAGTGATAGGTGTAGGTCAATTCAAGTTAATTATCGAATGTTTTTATCAGCCCCCTCATTTCATCGTGGTAGTTTTAGAACCTTTCAAAGAGGATCTACGCTCAGTAGCACGGAAATACCCAGACCATGCAATATTAATTGGAGACTACTTTAATGTACCGAGTAAATACTGTGACATCTATGGATTAATTGCAGATGGTAAAGACAGATAGTCCTGTGAAGCAGCTTTTAACATGTTTTCCACGTTTTCCGAAATATTTTAAACCTTGTAGCTAGGGGAAACAGGCCTGCCGTTTCTTTTTTTTTTTTTTTTTTTTTTTTTACAGTGTCAGTATAGATACAGGGATTAGTGATTACAATGACATCAAAGTGAAGATGGTTACTAAAGACAATAATTCCATCAAAAAGTCTAGATGAGTAATTTTGACAGGAAGAGCAGATAAGCTGTTGTTAGAAGCATACTTAGGCAATACATACACATCATTTAGTTCCAATATAATGGATATAGGGGAGTTTTGGGCAAAGTTTAAACGGACTGTAATTCGCGCTCTTGAGACACATGAGCCGACTATGTGATTAAGGATGAAAAGACACATCGTAATGGAATAACAGAATTCGAAAAATGCTGAGGAAGCAGAGATAGTAGCATCCTTGGTTCAAAAAGGAATACGTCAATGACGGCAGGTAAAATTGAGTAGAAATTTGTGCGTCTGTAAGATCCAGGTGCGAAGCATACAACAATCTCCACCATCATACCCCAGCAAAAGATATCGCCGAGTACCGTAGAAAATTCTGGTCCTTCGTAAAATCGCTGAACGGGTCAAAAGATTCTATCCAGTCACTCGTTGACCAATCTGGTGGGCCAACAGAAGATAGCAAAAGGAAAGTTGAAATTTTAATTTCATGTTTAAGAAATAATTCACGAAAGAAGGTCGTACAACCATACCATCATTTGACAATCGCACAGACACCCGTATGGAGTACACAATAATAGGAATCGCAGGCCTACAGAAAAGTCGCCAGGTCCGAAAGGATCTCTGTTCGGTTTCACAGAAAGTACTCTACGCCACTGGCCCCTTATCTACCTCACATTTGTCAAAAATATCTCACCCAGTGCCAAGTCCCAAGCGACTGGAAAAAACACAGGTGACTAATGCAACTAAGAAGGGTAAAAGAACGCACCCCAAAATCAAAGACCAATGTCTTTAACATCGTTTTTCTGCAGAATTCTTGAATATATTCTCAGTTCGAAAGTAAGAGCTTCTGTCCACAAAGCAGTATAGATTTAGAAAGTAGCACTCATGCGAAACTGAGCCTGTACTTTTCTCAAACTATGGATCAGTGATAACGGGCAGATTCCGTATTCCTAGGTTTCTAAAAAGCTTTTGATACTCCAAACATATAACAAAAGTCTGAACATATGGATTAGGTTCCCATATACGAGATATCCTGAGTAGTAGAACCCAGTACGTCGTTCTCGACGGCGACTGCTCATCAGAGACCAGGGTATCGTCAGGAGTGTCCCAGGGAACTGCGATAGGTGCGCTCCTATTCTGTATATATATAAATTTATTTGAGCAGTAATCTGCGACTGTTTGCTGATGATGCGTTGATGTAGGCGAAGGTGTCATTGTAGTGGGACTTCAAAAGGACACAGGATGACTTTGACAAAATTTCTAGTTGATATGATGATTGGCAGTCTGCTCTGCATATATAAGAACGCACGTAGGAATAATAATCCCGTAATGTTTGAATACTACATCGGTGGTTTGCCGCTTGACAAAGTCACGCCGATTAAGCTTCTAGGCCATATGAAATGGAACAAACACGTCAGGACGGTAGGAAGGAAAGCGAATGGTTGATTTCGGTTAAGTGGGAGAATTTTAGGAAAGCCTAGCTCATCTATAAAGGATATAACGTATAGAACATTAGGGCGACTCCTTCTTGAATACTGCTCGATTGTTTGAGGTCCCCAGCAAGTCAGATAAAAGGAAGACATTGAAGGAATTCAGAGGCGAGCCGGTACTTTAGTATTACCAAGATGCTTCGTGAACTCAAATGGGAATCCCTTAAGGGATTCTTTTCGCAAAACGCTATTGAGAAAATTTAGAGAAACAGCATTTGCAGCTGACTGCAGAATGATTCTATTGCCGCCAATGTACATTTCGCCTAAGGACCACAAAGATACGGAAGGGGATTTAGCACACGTATGGCGGCTTATAGACAGTTTCATTCCCCTCGGTCCACCTGCGAATGGAACAGGAAATGAAATGACTAGAGGTGTTACTTCAGGCTGCACTCCGCCTTGCACCATATAGTGGCTTCGGTTTATGCATATAAATGTAGATGTAGATGAACGTCCATGAAAAATGTCTAATTAATACATTAGAACTGTGGCATCTGAAGTCTTATTGGTGGCTCCATCACAGACTCTGTGATGGCAGAAATGTAGAAATGTATGTGTCAACTGTGAAGAATTAAAACGCTGTGGGAAAAATAAAACTGCAGATGAGTTACTAAATCCGTTTACGAACTACAGATCACGTCATGCAAAAATGCGCATCTCGCAATGAGTGCTGTTGCTACTGGTTGTGATGCTCGTTGATGACTATGTTACATTTATTGTTGTATGGTATAAAATGAACCTTTTTTGCTAAAACACTTTTGCTTGAAATTCGTGTTTTGTTAGGTTCTAACTTCTGTCCACTTGGTATCTCAATTTTTGTTCCTTGTGAGATATATTAGGGACAAATGTGAGTTGGTAGTATTTAGGTACCATTGTATCTCCTAAGCTGTTATGCAGTGTAGCAGGCAGTAAAGCTTTGCAGTCCAGCATAAAAAAAGACAAGTGTTGTCGCGAATTATGTCACCGACTGTACATGCTCATCAACGATTACACCTCATCCTGGCTCTGTGGGCCATTGTACAACACCCATAAAACTTCAAACGTAGTCGATACCACTGCACCTAAATCAGTATCACCCATGTAGGTGTTGATACATTCATTCATGTCAGTTCAGCACACATTTACTTCATCAGGCACTACACATAACTCATACTCAGAATTCTCACAAGGCGTTGGAGCTGGAACATTCACAATCTTACTATCTTCTGTAATAATTAAACTCCCAATACTGATTTCTTTCTCATAGCTATTAACTTTTGCGCATGTCCTCCTCTTATTTAATATCTCCAAAGGCCTTCAATAATTTGGCCGTGGATAAAAAATCTGCTAACTAATTCTAGCCCACTTTTGTTCCTTTCTCTTCTGTATCCGATGTATAAAACTGTGGACAGATTAAACTCGGCCAACGGTAGATGAACCTTTTACAAGAGATGATAAACCAGAGGATTCCCTGTTCCTTTCCATAACCCTCAATTGCTTATCTATAAATTGACTGTTCTCATCTGAGCCGTCCTAGTTGCCAAAGCTCGCATTGTTTCCTGAAGTGTTTTCAACTCAGACATTATGTAACATATGTGACATAAATACAACAAAACAGTAAGAGTAGGAATAACAAAATCAATTGACGAGAAGTAATCTGTCACAATACTTCTTGCTCTAAATCAAGTTCTCCCTATGAGTGGAGAGTGGCTGCTTTTGTTTAGTTTCTACAATCATCGCAACCCAATCTTGGGTTACGTGCTACAATTTACATACATAAAGCAACTTTAAAGACTGGCAGGAGACCAACTGATTTTCCGTGACACGTGCAGGAAAAAAAAAAAAAAACCACTTGTCCACACCCAGCTGTGCTCTGCCACCAATTTTAGAGGCAACAGACACTTCTGACGCCACTTATATAGGTCGTGGGGGGGGGGGGGGGTGATCTCTACGGTGGGTGGCGGAGTTGGCGTGCTAGTGGTTGGGAAGGCTTGCGGTTCACCACCCTAGACGTGGTTGCAGTGCTGTGGTAGGCAGATATCATATGGTCGTCCTACGTCTCGCCATAATAAACAGCTATGTTAAATACTCTTTTTATTCCACGTCAAAATAAATCAGTCGTGGTGGTACTCCACGGCGACCCACACCCCCAACACGCAGGCTGGGTTCGGTCGGTGAAGACTTGTCTCGACCAGCCTACCGTGTCGTCTTGGGCAGCAGGCGGTGGCCACAACGATGCGGTGTGATCAGCACTCCAACGGTGGCGCTGACTCGGTGCCAGAAGCAGGTCAACGGACGTCGGCTGGTTTAGGCAGTTGCACTGCCTGGTGCAAATACACAGCTCGATGCAAGATGCGCCAGGCATGCAATATAGAGCTATGGATCCCAGTGTGGACGGTGCTGAGTCACAATGTTGACGTGTAACCGTGCATGCGATGACGGACAGCAACATCCATTGCTCTCACAGGGTAATTGTAAGCCACAGTGTTTGCAGGCACGAGCATAACTGGTTGGGCAGTTAGGTGGCCAGAGCACGAACCATGATCCACGAGATTTGGAGTCAGCCCTGGCTGGAAGTTAACCGGTAGGTGGTCTGCTGTTGGAGGGCACCAACTGGCGAAGGTAGCTTGCTGACCTTTGTCAACTCGCCGGCTGAGGTAGACCTCCACTCGTATCTAGCTCCTAACGGTGAATGAATACTGCCTGTCTAAGACTGGCAGTATGTATGTAGGCCAGATCTTGTGTTGTTTCTGGAATGGTGGCACATTAGGCCTCTACGACACAACAGGATCGAGGCGCAGGCCTGACCGTAGAGCAACCATGACATCATTGCCCCAGCTTTTCCGTTGTGGCGACAACTTCACAGTACTGACTGTATAGTAATTGAGCTTCCAGGAGCAGTTACTGCAGTGTCAGCATAATCCTCTCACTACGTCTTTCGCAAAAATACTTAACTGGCGCCGTACTGCGGCTTCTTGCATTACGTTGATGTGACGTCTTCTGTTAAGTCGGTCATAAAATTTTTGTATTGGGAGAGGTGGGACTGTGGCCAAACATCTACCATTCGTAAGAATAAAGTACAGCCTATATAATGTTCTGTGGCGAGGTAGAGCATTTTGATTTCCTGAAGGAAGTTCAGTAGTTCCATTAAGACTTCTCCTCGACTCTTTTGGACGCGTTTGAAAAAGTACACTTGACCAATAACTTGAAATAAAATGGGAATCTTCGTCACTGACTGAAAGTGAAATAGTGTAGTGCCCCTAGGACACTATCCACGAGCCGGCCGGAGTGGCCGTGCGGTTCTAGGTGCTACAGTCTGGAACCGAACGACCGCTACGGTCGCAGGTTCGAATCCTGCCTCGGGCATGGATGTGTGTGATGTCCTTAGGTTAGTTAGGTTTAAGTAGTTCTAAGTTCAAGGGGACTGATGACCTCAGATGTTAAGTCCCATAGTGCTCAGAGCCATTTGAACCACTATCCACGTAAAACTCAAAAGCCATGTACAATCCAACTAAACATGGATAAAATGCCATACAGCGTCTTCCGTGCACTATGAATACAACAAGGATCATTCGGCAGAGTATTTAACTTATTTATTTATATAAAGCATTATTAAATTAATTAAAATTATTTATGCAATTTCTCTTCAACTTCTGAAATATTTACTACTTTTCTTCTCAGGTCAGACAATTTTACTTCAAAAGCTCAAATTTTATCAAACCTCGTTTCATCGACAGGAAATTTATTAACACAATGACGCGGGATGTATAACGAGAAGATTTTCTAGATTTTTATATGTGATTAGTTACTGCATTGTTGCTTGCCTGCTATTTACAGCGTTCTTACATTTTTAGCACAATGTGAAACCAACTGCAGCAAATAATATTCAGCCTTTTTTGATGAAATGATTTCTTTCAACATGGATCAGTCATTGTATACGTATTTGACGATTGCCTCCTCGTGTTAGTGGTTTTCGTCGCTTGTTAGTGATGTGTACGTTTACGTTAAATAACGGTTTGTTGGAATGCAAACGTCTTGAACAATGTCCCTAAACCTTTTCCAAAGACACAAGAAACTCTTTCCATAAACGGATTACTTATTTACACGCAGTCAACCGAAATGGTCTCAAATACAAAGACTGCATCATCTTGGATGACATACTGGATCGATTACCCACATACCAACTTGGTAGTAAGTCTAAAACAGCTTGAATCTAGTGAGCTCAGTTTTAGTTCACCTTTGGTGTTGAACCGCGTAGTGAACTAAATGAGTAATCATTTATGTTACTCAGTATTTAATTGTTTATTTTACGACATACGAATTTACAATTTCTATAAAATTTGAAACAAACAAGCGTAGAGAGTAGGTAGGAAAGCAGTGAATTCCTTCAAACGTCCAGCAATCTATAAAGAAAATAGCCAGCGGGAGTGATTTTGGCGCTGATAGAATGTGAAGTACTGCCATACTAGCAGCAGCAGGAAAAAAGTGCTACGACATTACTTGAAGGGCTTATTTCAATAGTGGTACAAGTCCATTACCTCCACTTTTCCGTCTATAATGCTTCTGACAGTAATGGTCCAAACACACAGAAAGAAAGGTTCATCTGTAGCAAGAAGCTATTTGTTTGAATATTTCTGGTATCTCAACTGCAGATTTTTCAGCACCCATTTAACTTTAGATCTCTGTATCTCAGAATGAACAAAAGTGGACTTGTACCACTATTGAAATAAGCCCTTCACTTGAAAGCAGTTGATGCTCATGCTGTGTCTCCATTGGGAGCTTCGTGACGTATGGTACTGACAAGAACAAGACTAGCAAGATGACACACATCGAAGACGAAAGACGAAACCTCGTAAACTGATAACATAATCTGTATACAGACGTCTGCACTGTAGTTTTATGTTTTATTGGGTTGTAGTGGATGTTAACCGGCAAAAAAAAAAATTCTATTAATTGACTGTATCATTCAGTTGTAAATAAGCTATGCCAAAGAACTATCATCAGCTGTGTCCAGGATGCATAACTGGACCTTCATTCTTTTACGCAACCTACACAATCGTTTCGCACTGGAATAAACAGAGCGCAGTGTGAGAAATTCATCTAGTAGAACGACGGCAACTAACAAGTGCAGTTTCTCTTCCCTGTCGACTTGTGATAGTTGCATTCTATAGCCATTCTAGCAGGTTCATCTACCTCCAGCGACCGGTCTTTAATCAGGTGCCCCCAAAGTTGTTCTGACAGCGTTTCCTCATTTTGGTATTTCAGAGACGATCTGTGGATTGCGTTTCAGGCGGGAATGATGATCGGTTCTCGGCGTCGTCTTGTAGTATCTACTTGTTTCTGACAATGAATACGTAAGGTGCTCTTCGACATCCATCTGTGCCAGTTTATTGCGATAATGTCTAACAAATTTCGATACACTATCAGTCTTCATAACTGATATTAATTAGAAAAACATCTAGCTTTACTATTCGTACACCAATGTTTATATGTAAAAAAGAATATCTTTCTTTTAGGTGTCAGATTTAAATTTGAAAGAAAATAGTGAAGTAGTTCGGAAATAACTTACAGTTATGCATTAATATTTCGAGTAGCCAAATACTACACAATTAGTGACGTTCCTTTTCAAATGGATATTAGTCGTTTATGTTCGTTATTCTAGATGAGAAAATTTTTGAATCTGTTTCACCCACTTTACTTTATGGTGGCTGTCTTCCGGTACAGTTACCACGGTTTTCTGTATTTCGGCAGTGGAGTAAAGTCTGAGACAAAGTAAAAGCTACAGAGGCACTTTGCAATATCTCTGTTGACTAGAGAGTTAACAAAAGTTTGTTTTCCATTTCTCTTTTCGCAAGAACTTGTCGGTTAGACTTTAGAAATGTAAGCATAATGTATTGTAGCTTCTCTATGTCTTCATTTAGCCTTTAACTTAGCATCCTAGCCGGACGTGCCCAAATTACGATGAGTGTTGAAAAGCACATTAAATGTTACAGGAGTTACGTATCCCGCTGGTGAAAGAGTCGCCCTAGATGTTACACATCTGAGGGCGATTTCCAGTCCGTATCTTTATTGCCGAAGAAGAACGCGAGAGAAGAACGTAGAAATGAAAGTCAGTGGAAGTTGTGTGTTGTGATGGGCTCAGTGACCGCAGTGAACTTTAATCTCACGAGAGAAACCTGACTAAAAATAGTCTGCTCTCTCCAAGATTCAGGCGATAGGCGGTGCCACGTGTCCTTTCAAATCTGTAGCACAACAATATTTACAGTTTCATTTCGTGTCCAGTTTCTTCCTTTCTTTCTTCTTTTTCTTTGTATTCAAGTGTATAGTAAGTTAATGTGGAAGTTACGTTGAAATTGGGGTTACTGGGGCAATAACATAATACCTAAGTACTTCCAGTTAACTAAGTCAACCTTATTCCATCCTTTCCATCCAGTCACCTACGTTCTTCATCATTAACAAAATATATTGCTAAATCTTCTATATCACTTTTGATGTGCCCCTAGGGTATGTCCTCTCTCCACCCCTGTACATCCTTTGCACTTGTGACATGCTGAACTTACAGTACTTCGTAAGCCCACTGGTTGTTTTTAAGATCTAAGTGCACGTAAGAATCTCTGCAGAAAATTTTTCTCATTAAAACGCACACTTATAAACAGCGAATATTGGTTTATTTTAACGCTATCAACCTCAACTTTAAGGACGAGTTGATACAGGGATTACTTACTTTGCGCAATCGTTAATCAATGGAATTAAATGAATATTTAAATACACCTTAATGATCCAGTTTCCTATCAATGACTATTACTTGACATACGAAATATACAAATACTTCATCTTATAGAAGAAACATCTGATCTGAGCATGACTGGCTTGTCACTGTGACTTAAATACATTTCCACACAAAGGCTTAAAATATTTAATAACTGAACAACACTGAATTGATCCTCATATATCATTCACTGCTCCAGAGGTCTCGATGTCAACATACCATTTGGAGCCTGAAAGACTCATAGGAAAATGTAGCAAGCAATTTCGTGCTGAATGAATGATGCTGACTGTGAATGCAGTTGTCAGAGACTAAATACGTTTGTTTAAGGCAAATGATGACTTTAGAATCCTCACTTCCATATAATTTATTAAGCCTATGAGAACATGGATTATTAAATTGAAGCTTTAAATGAATGCTACCAATTTAATAATGGCAAGCACTGTAAATACATTCAGAGACATCGTGTGTAACTTACTTATTACTTCAACTCAAAACACAGCTCATAGTTCATGGAAGAACACAGTAATTTTACATGAACTACGTGGCACTCTACACCACTACAAAGATTTAGTCCACAAAGTATTCATGAAGCCGATAAAATTACCAAGAAGCATATGATGAATGAATAAGCGATTTATATAATTCGCCCATGATTAAAATGGCTAATATAGAGAAAAAGAATTCTGGCCCCTGTGAATCGAGACTGGGTGCCCCACAACACAAAACGTGTTGAAGAATATCACTTTAATGGCTCAGTACAGGTACAGGTACAGGTACAGACCTGAATCCTTTGAACTAATGTAGCACGCCAAGCTGATATGCATTCGTGTCTTGTAACTCTTAACTTCGTATCTCGTAACTCTTAACCGGCGAAAGCAGGAATGAAATTTCATTGCAAGTTTTCAAATACAAATCCAAGCTGCAACCGACAGGCAAGGTCTCCGTACACGTAAATCACGGTAGCCACAAAAATGGTTCAAATAGCTCTGAGCACTATGGGACTTAACACCTGAGATCATCAGTCCCCTAGAACTTAGAACTACTTAAACCTAACTAAACTAAAGACATCACACACATCCATGCCCGAGGCACGATTCTAACCTGCGACCGTAGCAGTCGCGCGGTTCCGGACTGAAGTGCCTAGAACCGCTCGGCCACACCGGCCGGCACAACATTTCACTTTCAAGTAATTCTAATATCTGCAAAAATACTTTCAGTGAAGACTCCTCATTATTTACATCTTTCTACTTCTTTTTTTCCAGAAATTGTATTTCTTGCCATTCCAAGTCTGCAGTTTAAATTCAGCTTATTTCTGCTGTTGTCATTTATTTCTCTACCCAAGTAAAAGAGCTTGTCGACTGCTTTTAGCGTCTAATTTCCCCACGTAACTTCCCACCCTCGCATCACCTGGTGTCTTACTATGATTAATGTTTAGTTTATAGACAGTTTTTAATGTTTATTATTAACGCTGTTCGGCTGGTATTGCTAGTCATCTGCCGTGTCTGACTTAACTGCATTGACGTCGACCAAACTTTAAAGTTTGTATTTTTCTCTCTTCTAGCTTAAATTCCTGTTACGCATTTCATCTTGATTTCCTCCAACACTAACCCTGTATTCACGTTCGCTGACATTAAATATGGGTCACATCCCGGTCTCAATGCTTTTGCAACTTCTGCCACCGTGTCCGTCTCTCGTAACAGTCCAGTTTCTCTACGTGTGTAAACCTATGGACCGATGACCTCAGCAGTTTGGTCCCATAGGAACTTACCAAAACTTTCTAAGGCTTCTCTATATATCGTAAACAACCTTTCGCAACCAATATTTCCAGAATTTGGTAGTAAACAATGTCAAAAGCTTTTTCTAAATCTAAAAATGCTATAACTGAATTTTTTCGCTTTCTCTAACCTACCTTATAAGGTAAACGATATCGTTCGTGTTGCCTTGCGTTCCTAGTTTCGTCCGGAAACCAAACGTTTTCCGTTAGTCTGTGGACAGTTAATTGGTGTTACTATTTCTCAATCATGACTTATTAAAACAGATGATTTGGCAATACATATGTCAGCACCTGTGTTCACTGGTATTATGATTATTGCTTTTCTCTAGAAGTTACAGGGTATTTCGTGTGTCTCTCACATGTTGCATATCAGGTGGAACTGCTTTGTCACCACTAGTTCCGCAAAGGATCTTCGTAATTCTTGAGTTCTTGCACTGCTCTACAAAAGTCTTCTCGCAGTATCGCATCACTTACCTTCTTATAACTTTTTCATATTATTATCTCAGTTCCTTGCCTTTAATGTAGCCCTTCGATATATACTGCACACAGATTACATTACGACATTTTGATTCTTATAAAGTGAAAACAGAGTACGGATGTCAGCAAGGTTAATGGCCAGCACGGACTGGGAAGTGGATCACCGACACACATATAAATAAAGCAGAAGGTTTAATTGTAGAAGGTAAAGTAGTATATATTCAGAAATTGGTTGGAGGTGAACACGGGAGCTGAGACCAGAGACGACGGACGCTCCTGTAGACCAGCACGTGACCCTCCTAACACTGACTACATTGATCGCTCAGAAGTGGCGCGGGAACGCTTTGTCTTGCCAGGATTCGGATGAACCGTTTTTATGCTGAAATACGGGTTCGATCCGGCACGTAGACAGCTAGAGTTAGCACCCAAGTACTAGCTGTGAATGAAAGTGTGAAGAAAAGATTTTTGTACCCATACATATTATGAAAAAGGATATATGCTTATTACTCGTCTCCTCCAAATCAATGGACCGATTTCAACCAAATTTGGTACATGTATTACTTACAGTCTGGAACCCAGATTTTATTCACCTATTATTTGAGAACGACAGCACGTACTGGTTTGCAACAGATTTTACACACCGTTTCAACCGTTTACGGGAGAATCCAGCAGTACCGATCGTGTTACAGTACCGGCCATCGCTCGTTCTCGTTTGTTGTACTAGGTGGTAGCACATCCAAGGCGTGAGCTGAAAGACGCCATGATTCCACTTAAGATACGTTTCGCAGTTTGCCCTGCATTCAGATGTTCGTGGGTCGTGAGTGTTTAATTTCTAAATACTGCGCGGCGGCAGAGAGTGCCGCAACGCTCGCAGAAGTATGTGTTAGTCCTTAGTTTCCTCACTTTCTGTCTGTAGGAATTCCCAGGTTCGCCCTTCCCCTGAGTATTGTATAGTCAGTGAGAAACTATCCCGTGACGACCGTGTATGGCATTCCGGTCTCCTCTTCAAGCTCCAAACCTTCACCCTTCCTATCAACTACGTCCATCTGATCGGGTCCTTTCTTTCTCGACGTCCTTCCTATGTCACCATCCATAACACGGCTTACTACACCTTCTACTCCTCCGCCATTGTGCCTCAAGGTTCCGTCCTCTTCGCTCTTCTCTACCTTCTGAATGCGGAGGACATGCCGCCGCCTTCACCCCCGTCCACCTTCTCCAGTACGCCGATGACACCGCCTTCCTTGCCCTCGTCCCCACCCTGCAACTCTCCCAACACCTTCTTCAATCCCATCTTGACCGGTTCACCACTTGGTGTTACCAGTGGTTGCTCTAGGTGAATCCTTCCAAGACCCAGACGATCATTGTAGTTCAAATGACCCCTTCCTCTCGTCTCCTCGACTTCTATATCACCATTTATGACTGTCTTATCACCCTCACCCCTTCCCTTAAATATCTTGGCGTCACCCTTGATCGTCGCCTCTCCTAGACCCCCCATCTCTGGACAATCCAAGCCAAGGCATGGTCCTGACTCCGTCTCCTCAAGCTCTTTTCTGGCTGCGCATGGGGTCTGGACCCTTCCACCTTCCTCCACTCCTATAAATCCCTCATCCACCCTATCCTCTGCTACGCCCATCCCGCCTGGCTCTCCGCCCCTCCTACCTTTTACATATCCCTTCAAATCTTAGAATGCCATGTGCTCCGCCTCGTCTATCACAACTGCCTCCCTTCCCACACGCGGATCCCGTATGACCACATTCCGTTCCCACACGTCCTCCGTTTCCTCGGACGGATACAGACCCTCTACACCTCCTGTACACTTGATCTCCCTCATCCACTTGTCTCTCCCATGTTCTCCCACCCCCGTCCGCTGCCGCACCAGTATTTCCATGTCCCACCTGCTTTCCATCTCTCCACTCGCCATTTCCTCGCCCAAGGAGACTTCCGCCAACTCCCCCTGTCTACCAACTTTAATCCTCCCCTTCCACCCCCTGTGTCTTTTCCCAAGGGCACCCTCTCTCCCTTCTCTCCCTCCTCCTTTCCTCCCTCCCTCCTCTCCCCTGGGCTTCCCCTAACCCCCCTACCTTCTTTCTTTCCCCTCCCATCTCCTCTGCCACTGGCATCTACACCCTCCCCTCTCCCTCCTCCCCCACCTTTTCCCCTTTGGCAGGTCCCCGGACTCGCACACATATAGTGAACATTCGCATGCCGAAGATCATCGCCTAGTGTTTGTGTGTGCCATCGTGTTTGTGTTCCAGTGTTTCATCGTTTGTGCTCCATCGTTCGCGTGTGTCATCTCTGTCATCTCTGTGCGTGTCCACGTTTCTGACCGTTTTTTATTTTGGACACTGCGCTCGTGAACGGCGCCGTGTGTTTTACTTTTGTATGTCTAAGTTTGTTTATGCACCATGTCTGTTTTTCACTTGTCTCCTTTTGTATCGTTTGTCATATCTGTGGCCAAAGAGAGGAGTAGTATGCCGCTGCCGGCCTTCCTGTATCAGGTGTGAAAATAACAATAAAGGAAAACAAACTATCGCTTGAAATGAAAACATCCCATAGGCGGCACTCCATACTGCGCGCGGTCGATCATGTACATATTTACTTTGTCATATCTTCCTTTGCTTTTACCGTAGTTTGTGCTAGCCGTCACTGCATATTGAGATAAGTGCAATGCACATAATTACGTCTTTGCTCCCTTTTACTTTTCTGTGAACAGGGACAACAGACATGATGAAGTTATACCTCAAATACTTCGTGGGCTATCTGAGGACGAAGATGAAGAGGTTGAGCCTCCATCTATTTCAACGACGAAAGTGAAGACGGGAAAGAACGTGGATTGCCACGGTCGCGACTCAGAACAATCCAGGTACAAATATTCCAATCCCTTAGATGATATTCAAGGCAAAGATTACCGTTTTTAGGAAAGGAAAACATGGGGAAACACTTTGTATAAGCAATTCATGATTTCTTTGGAATACAATGAAATAAAAAAAAATTATAAAAGTATTGCCAGGCCCCACCCGTGCGTGCAGAAATATTTCTTCTGAATTGGACGCCTTTATGAGGTTCATTCCTACAAATACGATTGACTAAATTGTTAGTTACACAAACCTGTGTATTTCAGAATGGAGATGTACAATTCAGTGTACGAGGGAAAGAGATTCTTGGTTTACTTGTTCTTCGGAAATGAAACCTTTCTTAATGGAGTTCTGTTCTTCAGCGCTCTCAACAAAAGTAGCTGCACCAATGCCTTAAGAATTTGGGAACGTAATGGTATTGGGATGATGACTTGTCGAACTACGTTTTCCTATAACAGATTTATGTTTCTACTGAGAAGCATCGGGTTTGATGAGAGGATGACCAGGTGAATAGAAGAAAAATATGATAAATTAGCAGCCATTAGGGAGTTATAAAGGGACTTTGAAAGTAACTGTAAAAACAATTACTCCCTATCAGAATATGTGATCATTGATGGGATGCTTCTTCCCTTTTGACGTCAGTGTAGCTTCGTCCAATACATGCTGGCCAGACTGGCAAAGTCCGACCTGAAATTGTATGCCATTTGCGACAAAAGAACATTTTATGTGCGGAGCTTTGAGATATACTGCGGCAAAGGAAGGGAAGGTCTTTACTTTACATCGAACAAACCGTTCGACATAGTCAAGCGACTGGTTCAGAACATCTTAGGTTCTCACAGGAATGTGACCACCGACAACAAATCTTTTATCTTGGCGGCTCGTGCGGGAGATTGCTGCGTTGCCAGTTGCACACGACACAAGCGCCAAGAGAAGCAGCGCCATGGTATAGTATAGTTCGCAAACTTACGTTTAGGGGAGAGCGCGCAGTTTATGAAGTAAAGCCACCACGGCCGCATTAACCCTTTCGCTGCTACACAGACGTGCTCCCCGCATTCCGCGCAATGCGCGATTTTCTCACTGCACTGCTCACCTGTGTAGACACATGGTGTTCCGACTGCTTTGACACTCTTATCATTCGATTGCACAAAAACTATTTGGCCCAAAAATTTGATTTTTACACATCTTGTTAACTGATACCTTCCCCCCATAAATGACTTAATTTTATTTCGATGTTCAACGTAATTATTATGCAGCATTAAATATAGTAAACCACTGCACAAAATTTTGAAGAGTTTGCAGAGGTAAAAGTCCATAGAGTATACTTTCCGTATGGTCGATTTTAGTTGCCACAATGTTGAGAACGAAATGTGGACAAGATACCTAAATTTTATATAAAATTTACTGTATAACAATATCTCACTTAATTTAAGTACCACATAGGTGTCGTATGTAATATTGAGAAATATTCCATCTTTCGCAACTGTAACAAAAGTTTTATTTACACCCGGCACGTTTGACTTTATTTTAAAGCACTTCAATCAATCAAAAGGAAGTAGACAAAATAGATTAAACAAAACTGTGGACTTACAAAAACATTAGGACTTGAACATACCGTTTATCAGTGAAGTGCTCTGAGCTATGTCAAATATAACTTTTGTGTGTGGCACACACAAACAGCTTTTATTTGCTAAAACACTGATCAGCCAACACAAACGTTGAATATTGTGTTACCGCAGCACAAAACTACGAAAGGTGACTTGGCAATGGAAGAGACAAAATACTGTCCACTGCTGATACTTCAAAAGAGAGAAACGCAGCCAGCCTCGGTGGTCTAGCGGTTCAGGCGCTCAGTCCGGAACCGCACGACTGCTACGGTCGCAGGTTCGAATCCTGCCTCGGGCATGGATGTGTGTGATGTCCTTAGGTTAGTTAGGTTTAAGTAGTTCTAAGTTCTAGGGGAGTGATGACCACAGATGTTAAGTCCCATAGTGCTCAGAGCCATTTGAACCATTTGAACCAAGAGAAACGCATCTGGTCTAAATAAGTCGCTTATTACAGTTGCAGAAGAGGAATATATTTCAATACCATTGGTAAACTGCGACTGTGGAACAAAAACAAGAAAGAGAACATGAGAACCATTGTGTATGTACCATTCATTTCATTGATTGAAGTGCTTTAAAATAAAGCCAAACGCGCCTGGTGTAAATAAAACTTTTATTACAGTCGCGAAAGATGGAACATTTCTCAATATTAAATACGACACCTATGTGGTACTTAAATTAAATGAGATATTGTTATACAGTAAATTTTATATGAAATTTAGGTATCTTGTCCACATTTCATTCTCAACATTGTGGCGACTAAAATCGACCATACGGAAAGTATACGCTATGGACTTTCACCTGCAAACTCTTCAAAATTTCGTGCAATGGTTTACTACATTTAATGCTGCACAATAACTGCGTTAACATAGAAACAAAATTAAGTCATTTATGGGGGAAGGCATCAGTCAAGAAGACGTGTAAAAATCGAATTTTTGGGCCAAATAGTCTTTGTGAAATCGAAAGATAAGTGTGTCAAAGCAGTGGGAACACCATGTGTCTGCACAGCCGAGTGCAGTGACAAAATCGCGCACAGCGCGGAATGCGGGGAGCACGTGTCTGCAGCAACGAAAGGGTTAATGAAGAGACAAAGCACTAGAAATTTCAAACAATTGCATTCAAACGAATAAAATTCGTGCTGTAAGGCACTTCAATATTGTTTTTAAATAAAGAAAATATTAAGCACCGCAAAAAAATGGCTCTGAGCACTATGGGACTCAACTGCTGTGGTCATCAGTCCCCTAGAACCTAGAACTACTTAAACCTAACTAACCTAAGGACATCACACACATCTATGCCCGAGGCAGGATTCAAACCTGCGACCGTAGCAGTCGCACGGTTCCGGACCGCGCAGAACCGCGAGACCACCGCGGCCGGCTTTAAGCACCACACTATGTTTGAACTCTTAACCATTACGCTAACACAACTCGTCTTACAATAAACCTCCATGAGGATTCTAACATGTCACGCAAAATACTGACAAACACTGTTGGTACGACTATGAATTACTCGCCCTTTGTCGAAGTACAATAGGAAATAAAAAATTACCACTGTTCTTTGTTGCGAAAAAACGGTTCATGAGATTGATACAAACACCTTTCCTTGCTATCGCCTGAATTAGGAGTCTTATTGCTTGTTTGGTTTAATTAATTAATAGAATATGAAGCAATTGGTATAAAGAATGCTTTTTCCAAACACTCTCTAAAAGAAAGTCTGCTATCAAGACATTGCTTTTTTTCTATTACTTTTTTTATGACTGAACGTTTCTAAAACTGAGGACACTCGTCCGTGCTCTGCACTGCAGTCGAGATCTGGCGACGTCGTTCTCTGTTCATTGGCTGACTGTGTTTTGTGACGTCAGATGCGCAGAACGAACCTAAACTCGGCCGCCAACATAAATGATGCGCACTATAGCTATCCATTGGCGCAGTTTCTTCTGGAGAGCCGTGCGGTTCTAGGCGCTACAGTCTGGAACCAAGCGACCGCTACGGTCGCAGGTTCGAATCCTGCCTCGGGCATGGACGTGTGTGATGTCCTTAGGTTAGTTAGGTTTAATTAGTTCTAAGTTCTAGGCGACTGATGACCTCAGAAGTTAAGTCGCATAGTGCTCAGAGCCATATGAACCATTTTTTCTTCTGGAGATCGGTGTAATACTTCTTGGTACAATGAAAAAGAATTAAAAAAAAATCCTCTCAGACTTCCAGGCTCTTGAATCCTGAGAAAGGGGCTCTTCGCTATTTGGATTCGAGGACTATTAAACCGTGGTATCCTACATCCCAAAGAAAAAAATGTGTCTTACTGTTATCTATGATTGCAAGGAAATAGGTACAGAAACGGGAAAACCTGCCACAGTAACGGATTATACCATACCAAGGGAGGCGGAGGGGGGGGGGGGGGGTACAACTGCAACTGATCAAATGTGTTTGCCTTATTCGACTTCAAGAAAAACGCAAAGATGGTCCCTGGCAATATTCTTCAGATTTTTCAACATGGCAGGAATAAGCGCACACATACTGTAGATGTGTACAAAGGAAGCAGCTACTCTGGTAGCACAGGACTTGTGGAGGGCACATAAGAATTTTTTAGGCTAGGACGTAGTTTGAGGTGCTCCGATGAGCACTCGTGAGTCGCTTCACAGCAAGAGAAGTCAAACGATATTCCGCATAAAGACAATTCGACTGTCACAATTTTATCAGTAAACTGTCGAAGTATTCGTAGTAAATTTCTAGAATTTACTGCACTCCAGGGAAGTTCTTGCGCAAAATTATTCTTGGGTCTCAGAGCTGGCAGAAACCAGAAGTCGAAAGCCCTGACATCGTTAGTGAGTCGTGGAACGTATATCGGAAAGACAGATTAGAGGCCATAGGAGGGGGAGTTTTCATTACAGTTGACAAAAAATTGCCTCTGTTGAGGTCGAAATTAACTGTGACAGTGAAGTCGTCTGGTCGCATACAACAAGTGTAGGGGAAACTAAATTAATTGTTCAATGTTTTTACCGGCCCTTGTAGCTACAAAATGGCTGGACCTCATCGACGATATCAGTATAGTAACGGGGATTAGCGATAATGATGTCATCATAGCAACTATGATTACGAAAGTTAATAAATCAGCCAACAAGGCTAGGAGAGTGTTTTGATAGACAGAGAAGATACTCAGTTATTAATATCTTACTTAGACAGCGAAATGGCATCACTTTAGCACTAGTAAGATGTATGTTGATTAATTATGGGCAATGTTTAAGCGGATTGTAAATCGTGGTCTGGAGAGTTACGTGCCTAATAAGTGGTTAAAGGATGGAAAAGACCCACCATGGTTTAATAACGAGATTCTGCGGATAATGAGGAAGCAGAGGCTGTAGCACTCGAGGTTCGAAAGGCGACGCACAAACGACGACAAGCTACGTTTAGTAGAGATTCGTGCGTCTGTAAAAAGATCTATGCGCAAAGCATACATCAACTACCACCTTAACAAAAAATCTGGCAGAGCCCGAGAAAATTCTGGTCGTATTTAAAATCGCTAAGGGGGTCTATGGATTCCATTTAGTTCGTTATTGACCTGTCTTGTGTGGCAGTTGAATACAGCAAAACGAAAGTGGAAGTTTTAAATTTCACGTTCAAGAGATCGTTCACGCGAGAGAACCATACAAACATACCGTCACTTGACCATTGGATAGACTCCCATATGGACGACATAGAAATAAGCATACCGGGCCTAGAGAAGCAACTTAAAGATTAGAAAACAAATAACTCATCAGGTCCGGATGGAATCCCAGTTCGATTTTAGAAAGCGTATTCTACGGCACTGGCCCCTTACCTAGCTTGCATTTATCGCGAATCTCTCGCCCAGCACAAAGTCCCAAGCGACTAGAAAAAAGCACATGTGATTCCAGTATATCAGAAAGGTAAGAGAATGAACCCACAAAATTACAGACCAATATTTCTATCTTACGTTTGCTGCAGAGTCCTTGAACACGTTCTCAGTTCGAATACTTGCTTGAGGCTAAGCAGCTTAGGTCCACGAGTCAGCATGGTTTTAGAAAGCATAGCTCGTGCGAAACTCAGCTTGCCCTTTTCTCACAATATATATTGAGAACTATGGACGAAGGGCAACAGGCAGATTCCATATTTCTAGATTTCCGGAAAGCATTTGACACGGTTGCAGGCAATTAACGAAGGTACGAGCACAAGGAATAAGTTCACAGATATTTGAGTGACTCGAAGACTTCTTAAATAATAGAGCCCAGTATATTCACCTCGACGGCAAGTGTTCATCAGAGATAAGAGTATCGTCAGGAGTGTCCCAGGGAAGTGTGATGGGACGGCTGATTTTCTCTACATACATAAATGATTTGGCAGACAAGGTGGGCAGCAATCTGCGGTTGTTTACTGATGATGCCGTGGTGTACGGTAATGTGTCGAACTTGAGTGACTGTAAGAAGATACAAGACGACTTAAATAAAATTTCAAGTTGGTGTGATGAATGGCAGCTAGCCCTAAATGTGGAAAAATGTAAGTTAATGCGGATGAGTAGGAAGAGCCAACCCGTAATTTTCATATACAGTATTATTAGTGTCCAGCTAGACACAGTTAGGTCTTTTAAATACTAGGACGTGACGCTGCAAAGCGATATTAGGTGGAACGAGCATGTGAAAACCGTGATATGGGGGGCAAATGATCGACTTTGGTGACTTCGACTTATTGGAAATATTTTAGGAAGGAGTGGTTTACCTGTAAATAATACCACGTATAGGACACTGGTGCGACCTATTCTTGAGAACTGCTCGAGTGTGTGTGATCCCTACCAGGTCGGATCGAAGGAAGACATCGAAGCAGTTCAGAGAAGGGCTGCTAGATTTATTACCGGTTGGTTCGAACAAAGCTTAAATGTTACGGAGATGCTTCGGGTATTCAAATGGGAATCCATGGAGGTAAGGCGGCGTTCTTTTCGGGAAATACTATTGAGAAAATTTAGACAACCGGCATTTGAAGCTGACTGCCGAACAGTTCTACTGCCGCCAACATACATTGCGCGTAAGGACCACGCAGATAAGATACAAGAACTTAGGGCTGATACGGAGGCGTCATACAGTCGTTTCCCTCACTCTATTTGCGAGTGAAACAGGAGGGGAAATGACAAGTAGTGGTACAAGGTACCCTCCGCCACGCACCTTACGGTCGCTTGTGGAAAATCTATGTAGATGTAGATGTAGATATGAAATAATATAGACCAAACACGTAGTAGACAGAATATGGCTTTCGGGGTTCCTCAAGAACCAACTACTGTTAACACTGAATCGACGAAACAGTTCAGTGGGAAAAGAGCACATCTGTGCCAGAAACGTGTCCCACATAAGAATAACTAGACTACTTACGTTGTTCGACATGCAGACGTTTTGTATGTAAGCATCACTCAACAAGCCAAGCAGTTTACGATTGCTGTCGACGAAGAGAAGATGGGGAAATGGAAATTCAGAACAACTGATATTAAGTGTTTTCATACTTATACAGAGTGTAAATTTTAAGTTGACGAACCAGAATAGCTCGAAACATAAGCTTCACACGAAAAAATGTGTAGAATCGAAAGTTGATTATTTTCGAGGGGTACATCTGCTGTGTTAAAATTAGCCCGCCACCCCAGCCCCCAGGGGGCGGGAGGCAACTTTAAAACTTCAAATTGAAACTCCCATTTTTACTGCAGAATCAGATTCTATATAAAAAACTACGTACATTTTGTCTTAAACATTTGTTTTTATTCTTGGTAGTTTGTGTCGTAATTCAAGAAAATCCATATTCTCTTTTTTGCGTGGAAAATGGTTACGGATACATAAAAAATGCTTATTTACTTCGTAAATTTTGATTCGCTAAAACTAAAACTCTGCCTCTCTCCCCATAGGGTGGGGTTTGAGAGAGAGGAATTAGAGTTTTACAGATGTGTGCAGGTATTTACAGCACGAGTCAATAAATGCATCGAAGTTGGAGGTCATCACTTTGAACATTTGATTTCACAAAACAGTGAGATACAAGATGCTGAGATAGATCTATCAAGCATCGTATAAAAAGTACGCGAATCGGAATGTCTATCAACAGAACAACAGGATGAATTGGGAGAAGTATTGCATCGATATTTGCCTGTATTTAACAAGAAACCAGGCGTAATTAAGGATTTTGAATATTGTATTCAAACATACCTCCACTCGACGTTTTGTAAAACTACTTATTCAGTCCCCTGGCCGAAAAGAGAATCTGTGACCAAAGAAATAAAAAATATGATAGATTGGGGAATAATTGAAATTTCAACTTCCGAATACTCAAGTCCATTGTTAGCGGTGACTAAACCGAACGGCGATATTCGACTAGTTCTTGACGCTCGCGACATTAATAAGATTATCAAACCTTTAAGAACTCGCTCTGAGAACTTAGAAGAACTATTGCAGAAATTTAACGGGGTGAAATTCTTGACCTCCCTCGACCTACGAAGTTCCTACTGTCAAACTAAAACATCAAAGGAATCCAGAAGTCATACTAAAGCAAAGTCTTCTTTACCGTTAGCAAGATAACGAGATACGGAGATTCGCGGCGAAATTAAATCGTGTTAGATTTGTGTTGCGATTTAGCCTTCGTGGTACTGAATAAGCACGAACATTCAAGGATATTGAAAAAGAAAGATCTCCGACAGGAAAACAATAATTAGCCTCGAGTAGGCAACAGACAAACGCAAACACGAAGAACGTACAATGGCGCCGAGTTGTCAGAAGTTGTCGCCACCGACAGGAGTACTGATGCAAACGAAAGCGATTCCCTGGGTAAGAAATCGGTGTGCGTGCTCAGCGTAGGGACAATTAATTACAAGGAACAATAAAACTGGATTCTAACTTTAATTTTTCGCGTCGCCTACATAATTGAATAGACATTATAGTGTGTATTAGTGACAATTATATATATATATATATATATATATATATATATATATATATATCGATGACCATGTAGCTCGTTAGAATGAAATTACAATGAAATGAATACCCTTATACCCTTAGCTGCATACAGGCATTGATATAAGTCAGCGGGGACAGTTGTAAATGTGTGCCCCGACCGGGACTCCAACCCGGGATCTCCCGTTCTATCCATCTTAGGCACCAAGGACACAGAAGGTAGTGCGACTGCAGGGACTTATCTATGGCACGCCTCCCGTGAGACCCACATTCGCAACTTGTTATCCCGCACTATATTCATAGTGCCCCTGCCCATTATATTCATTACTTCCGGCTTTGTTGCCGGTTCCCGCAGGAGTTCGGGCACTGTTTGTGCATCCGCACAGAAGAAGATGGTCAAATGGCCAGTGAGCCTTAACTATATACGTATGAAGATGGTATCTGTTCTTTCGGACATAGTTACTGAAGTTGAAAACGTGCAACATGCTGGTACCAGAGCGATGTATTCATGGTACAAGTGGGAATATTTGTATAATATGATGGGTTACATAAACAAGAAGATAATGAACGTGGAACGGTGTCCGTCTCTCACGACAACGCCACCCTGTAGAAAAACACGAACTCCTCGCGTGGTTTGGTCACATTTTAAGTACCGTCTTCGTGATTAATGTTAATATTTCGATAGAGCAGCGTGTCAAAATGTGTAAGCCGCTCTTGCTTCTTCACTGATAAACGAGGCAGTTGCACCACTCGATGACGCGATGACTCCCTTGACCTGAAATGATGACCACCAGTTTTCTTTTGTTGTGAGTACGCGAGAGACTTTTCAGCTTGAGCGAACTGGCTAGCTGCAGTTCTTCTTCTTATTATGCCCTATTAGATAATGGATGTTGAATATTAATAATATAAAGTCTTGAATCTTCAATCCATCACCCAAGTTGTGGCAACATTATGGAATTGAGAGGATGTTAAGTTGATAAATTGTTATTCCGTCGTCAAGACGTCGCTACGTCGCGTGTTCAATAACTACGCGACATAACTCCAGAGATAACATATACTTAAGCAATGTTCAGAATGTGTCGTAATCTTGGGACGAATCGATGACTGTTCACTGTTAAACAACCATGAATTCAATTTTCACTTCATAATATTCTAATAGTCAATTAATTGTCACTATTACACATGATAATGTCTGTTCAATTATGTAGGCGACGCGAAGAATTAAAGTTAGAATCCAGTTTTATTGTTCCTTGTAATTAATTGTCCCTACGCTGAGCACGCACACCGATTTCTTACCCAGGGAATAGCTTCCGTCTGCATCAGTAGTCCCGTCGTTGGCGACAACTTCGGACAACTCGGCGCAATTGTACGTTCTTCGTGTTTGCGTTTGTCTGGTGCCTACTCGAGGCTAATTATTGTTTTCCTGTCGGCGATCTGGGGCGCAGAAGTATATTCTATCACAGATTTCATCACCCGTCACAGTGCTAGAGACTTAGATAAGACATGTGGGATTAGCCGAGGTCAGTCATATATGCAGGAAAAGCTACGTACACTATGTGATCAAAAGTATCCGGACACCGGGCTGAAAATGACTTACAAATTCGTGGCGCCCTCCATCGGTAATGCTGGAATTCAATCTGGTGTTGGCACACTCTTAGCTTTGATGACAGCTTCCACTCTCGCAGGCATACGTTCAATCAGATGCTGGAAGGTTTCTTGGGGAATGGCAGCCCATTCTTCGTGGAGTGCTGCACTGAGGAGAGGTATCGATGTCGGTCGGTGAGGCCTGGCACGAAGTCGGCGTTCCAAAACATCCAAAAGGTATTCCGTAGGATTCAGATCAGGACTCTGTGCAGGCCAGTCCATTACAGGGATATTACTGTCGTGCAACCACTCCGCCACAGGCCGTGCATTATGAACAGGTGCTCGATCGTGTTGAAAGATGCAATTGCCATTCCCAAATTGCTTTTGAACAGTCGGAAGCAAAAAGGTGCTTAAATCATGAATGTTGGCCTGTGCTGTGATTGTGCCATGCAAAATGGCATTTACCGGCGTGATGTGTGACTTATGAGCAGCCACTTGACCATGAAATCCAAGTTTTCTCACCTCCCTCCTAACTGTCATAGTACTTGAAGTGGATCCTGATGCATTTTGGAATTCCTGAGTGATGGTCTGGATTGATGTTTGCCTATTACACATTATGACCCTTTTTAACTGTCAGCGTTCTCTGTCAGTCAACAGACAAGGTCGGCCTGTACACTTTTGTGCTCTACGTGTCTCTCCATGTTTCCACTTCACTATGACATCGGAAACAGTGGCCCTAGGGATGTTTAGGAGTGTGGAAATCTTGCGTACAGACGTATGACACAATTGACACCCAATCACCTGACCACGTTCGAGGTCCGTGAGTTCCACAGAGCACCCCATTCTGCTCTTTCACGATGTCTAATGACTACTGAGGTCGCTTATGCGGAGTACCTGGCAGTAGGTGGCAGCACACTGCACCTAATATGGTAAACGTATGTTTTAGGGGATGTCCGGATACTTTTGATTACATAGTGTATGTGCTTGACGAAGGAAACCATCTGTGCTGGAGATAGGAAATTTGAATGGACACCTGGTTGAATGGAGCTAAAATTCTTAAACATTTCGAACCAGCATTTTTTTAAGAGAAAAGGTCATATACTGATTTATTACATATGACTAACAAACATAGGTAAGACAACACTCCAAAAGAACAATAAATAGCCCAAACAGTTAACATTATTGGACCAGTTTCGAGCAGCGAACATAGCAGAGGTCAAGTCCTTGACATTCAGCACCAAAAGCTGAACACCTTACCTCTATAGTACGTTTATTATGATGAGCCTAAAAATATGATACACCAACTGTGGCTACTAACAGTAATAGCACAGGCACGGAATATAGCTCACATGAGCGAAATAATATCAGTTATCTCAGAGCTTCGAGAAAGATGCATTATTGAACAATAATGCAAATTGTGGTCCATGTACTTCACAGGCCTGCTCGTAAAACGCTCCTGTACAGATGGATTATAATATGTGGTTTGGATTATTTATAGCAGTCAGATATCGTGGATATGAGAGAATACTCACGATCGAATAAATGGTCAAATATATTTTAAGGATGGTGGATACGTATTCCAACTTCGCCGGGGCCCTTCCTGTGAAAGCAAAGACAGGGAAGGACGTTGTGCTGGTGTTTCAACAATGCAGCAGACTGGTATGAACCTACGTCTTGACAATGACCCACGTAAATTTTACAATAAAAATGGTTCAAATGGCTCTGAGCACTATGGGACTCAACTTCTAAGGTCATCAGTCCCCTAGAACTTAGAACTACTTAAACCTAACTAACCTAGAGACATCACACACATCCATGCCCGAGGCAGGATTCGAACCTGCGACCGTAGCGGTCGCGCGGTTCCAGACTGTAGCGCCTTTAACCGCTTGGCCACCCCGGCCGGCAAATTTTACAATACTTTCTTCTAATTAGTAATGGAGTGATAAGAAATAAACCACCATTAAACATTCTCCCACATGAAAGCGAGTATTGTGGAGCGCCTGACAGGACTATTAAAATGGATTTGTGGATGCAATTAAATTTTAATGTTTCATTGACATAGCGAGACATTCTCTCATAAATTAATGAGGAGTACAATCAAACTGAACATCCCACAATTAATATGAGGCCTACCGATGTACGTGACAACAGAGTTCTAAATACAGCATATAGTCCTATTAAGATAATGGATCCATCCAGAGCCGGCCGGTGTGGCCGAGCGATTCTAGGCGCTTCAGTCTGGAGCCGCGCGACCACTACGGTCGCAGGTTCGAATTCTGCCTCGGGCATGGATGTGTGTGATGTCCTTAGGTTAGTTAGGTTTAAGTAGTTCTTAAGTTCTGATGACCTCGGATGTTAAGTCCCATAGTGCTCAGAGCCATTTGAACCATTTGATCTACCCAGGCAGAAGTTCAATGTGTGGTTTGGTGTGTATTTTGAAATACAGAACAGCGATTGTGAAGTTGTACCTTATAAACGATCAACAGAGGTTTTCTGTTTCCAAAGTACAGAGAACAAACCAGGGAACTTACATCTTAAGACAGTGACAGTGAAGAAATCACAGGGAGTTATTAGAAAGATGAATTATAGGAAAGTTTTTAGCTGGACATGAACCTCGTACAGTGTGTGAAGTGTGTCATAAGGCATCATCGGAACAGGGTTTTGGCGAAATGGCTTGGATTTCCATCAACACGAAACAGTTGGAGGAGTGCTCGCAGTTTGCTATGTAGCAGAGTGCGCAGAACAGTATACTAGCATGCCATGAGTGCTAGGGAGCACCTCAGCACAGATGGTGGCGGTCGTAGTCTCGATAAACTGCCAGTTAAACTTCATACTCTGGGATATAGTTTCTGTCGGCCTGGGACGAAACAGAAACAGCACTTGGAATGTGGTGATAAGAGGATTAATCTACATGACGAGGTCTGCAAGAAACATGATTTAGCGCATGCAGGTTTGGCAGGACATCACGCTGCAAATGTAATTTTAGTCATTAAAACAAGAAAATACATCATAGAAGGACACAGCCATAGGACCACATATTGTGGCGTTTCCAGTCGATGAAGCAACGCGTGCCAAACTTAATTTGGGTGCTGGAATAAATTTCAAACTTATTTTGAACACTACTCATCGTACAACAAAGAAGAAGTCTATGGGGTGTTTAAAAACTGTTTTCAGTCAGCGGTCGTACCGGTTAAAAGCGTCTTGAAGAAAAGTGTAGGAACAAGCCATGTTAAAAAGTCCAGGATTCTGCCAATACCTAAGACATACGGTGAAATTATCCCATTTTGAATTCCCACATTAGCGGGTCTATTGGTATTTGGGTAGTAGGAAGAGTTGCTGCCATAGCCCGAACAGTAAGGAATGCACAAAACGCTCAGAAGAAACTACAGGAAACTAAAAAGCGTTAAAGGATGATAGAGGCCGTCGCTATTGGTAAAGGACTATACATTTAAAACCACACAAGGAAGGGCTTTGGCTGTTCATTAAAAGAAAGTCTTCAGAATATACTACCAAACAGACCGCTTATCAATACTTAACTGCCTGAATTCGTCAAGAAATTCAAAATCTCAGTATTTCGTGGTGCGTTTATGTGGAATACTTTGCCGAAGACGATGTGAAATTGCAAGGAATGCGGAATCGTAAATTTAGACGTTGCATGATGATCTGGAACGCAGTGAGTTCCCTATGTTAAAAGAAAACAGAATAATATGCTCTATTTACATTCTGCTGCGATTTACACTCATCTGAAGAACTGCGCCTCTACTTAGCCAATAGCTGTGTTTTCAACAATTTTCGATGGTACCAAGACTTTCATTCACAAATCTGTGGTCATTTCTGTCCTAATGTTTCTCCTGACAAATGCATAAAAACAAGCAACATGCACATCACCATGACAGTTGAGCCAAAGGTGACATGGTGTAGAGTCTGGAATGACGTATTGCATTGAACGGTCAGGAAACTAACAGCATTCCAAACATCACTGAGGAAAAAAATAAACTGTACCTGGGAAGTAACAAAGTTTAGGAGTTTCCTTCTGGCCCGAACGACACTAATGATCTAAATGCAATTATAAAACGATCTTTCAAAGTAACTGACTTACGTGCAAATTTTAATATGTCTAAAACAGAGATGAAAATCACAAAACATACAATAATCTTTAGCCGGAAAGGTTCAGTGGATCAGTACACGATTTCCAGAGGATTCAAGTTTTGGCTAATAATGCCAAGAGAATTTAAGAGTCCGATCAACCAGTGGATATTCTACCTGTTAGCACAATTAACATCTAAAGTAACATCACAACTAATTCAGACATCAATGACCGATTGATACATTTCATATATGTGTTCTTACCTACAGTGGGGCTGGGATACAAACTTGTTGCGGTGTGTAGTGGTCCAATATATCTTCCAGTGACTGTTTACACATTTGGCCATCTTAAGTTGAGCATTATTGACGAGGATGAGAAACTAGTTGACTTTCAAGGAGACAAAATCGTGGTATGTCTTCATTTGAAATAGCAGAAGCATTTGGGCATTAAGCATAAGAACAGCCGACACACCACTCAGTGATCCACTACGCAGCAGAATAACAAGATGATAAAATTAATTTTAATTTTAATAATCAACAGCCTCAGTTGCTCCGTTCACCTAGAATTAACCTAGGTTTTAGTTGGGATAACCCAACCTTCTTCAGAATAACAGTAACTACTGTTTGTCCATAGTGGACATCGTGAGTTCCAGTGCAGCACTCGTGGCTGCCGCATCGCGGTCGCGAAGTGGGGCCGAGGCAGTTCCCGATAACTTTTATAGTCTGACGACAATTTAAGGCTCAAATGGCTCTGAGCACTATGGGACTTAACAGCTGTGGTCATCAGTCCCCTATAACTTAAAACTACTTAAACCTAACTAACCTAAGGACATCACACACATCCATGCCCGAGGCAGGATTCGAACCTGCGACCGTAGCAGTCGCGCGGTTCCGGACTGAGCGCCTAGAACCGCTATACCACCGCGGCCGGCACGACAATTTATATTTGTAGTTTTAGTTTGACGATGTCCACAATGGGCAAACAGTAGTTACTGTTATTCTGAAGAAGACCCGATTGAAACCTAGGTTAATTCTAGGTAAACGGTGCAACTGAGGCTGTTGATTATTAAAATTAAAATTAGTATTTATACAGTTGCTGACAGGGCCGCGAAATGTTGAAGATATTTAGATGATAAAATGTTGGAATTAAGAGTTTCTCAAGTCAATGAGGCTGAAACATCGGAATGACGTCACTCGAAATAACAACTCATTTAGTATGGCAGTTGGATAACTCAACGGGAATAATCTTACACAAACCTTTTGCTGCAGTGACTTTCAATAATAATGATGAGATTATGAGGGCATACTGAAAATTAATGATTAATGCCTTCAGTTTTTTATGTGAAAACACTTGAAATATTTAAAATAAAACAAAATTTATTAACATACTACGTCTTATTCTTCATGTCTAGATACTTATTTCACAACATAGTCAGTCTGGCGACGACCACATTTCTCCCAACGAGAGACTAATTTCTTCATACTGTCACCATACAATGTTTAACTTTGTTGACAGAACTACAACCTCACCTCTGCTTGCACTGCTTTATCACTGTCAAAGGGAAGTCCTTGGAGGTGTTTTGTAAGTTTTGTAAACAGATGAAAATGGGGTGGGGCCAAGTCGGGACTATATGGAGTACGATCAATGACAGTTGAACTCACGTGGTCTGGAATTGTCACACGGAATGAAAGGTTGTTCCAAGTATGGACAAACCCTTCGAATCCGATTACAGCACGCTGTTTCTCATCCACTGACATAGTTACTTTACTCACCACCATGTTACACGCTACAGTTCATTGCCCTCTGGTCGTAGAGGGCTGAAAATACGTGGACATGAAGAATAAAGATGTGTTCTGTTAATAACGTTTATTTTATTGAAAAAGCCTTAAGACTTTTAACATAAGAAATTCAGAGGCCTTACTTTCCAGCACGCCCCAATAGAATTCCAGATTCAGCTTCTAGTTAACTCAACAATTCCGAGCAACAGTTTCCTTTACCTCGAAGGCATATTTTTGAATAAGGATGGAGACACTCCAGCAGAAACGTCATAATGCGTTTGCCTTCCTGTTTCAACAAGTAAGATACGAAATTATAGGCGCTGAGGCCGACTGCTCAAGAAACATGAAATCATATCAATAGTCAAAATTAGGCACCTGCAACAATTTCAAACTTAAATGTTCTGAAAAATGCATTGATGGATCGATAAGTAATCACTTTTATACGTGCACCCCTCTCAAAATGTTTATAGGTTTGGTTGAAGAGAAGCAACTCATTACGAAAGCTAAGCAGGAAGTGGTTCTCATTCGAAGTGCTGCAGATAATAATGTGCACATTCGATAAGTGCAGGCAGGGAAAAATAAAATGATATTGTTTTGGACAAATTAATGTGAAAAATACCGCACATTTCTGTGTCAGATGAGACCATCTTGAAACTTTTGGGTGAGCTAAACCCTGAAAATCAGTTGTCAATAAGTTTACATCTATGGGAACCCTACGATTCATTATTATCGGGCATCAGACAGAGGGAATGTGAGTAAGGATTTAAATCTATTTGACAACTGTAACCTACCAGATGAAAAAGTGTTCCTGTATTCATAATATTAGCCATATGCTAATGTACAACTTCGTTGTAATAATGGCAGTATAATTGTACTGTATAGCTATTTAAGGTTTCGATCTTCTTACTATGAGCACAATATATTTGGATGTATACTCAGACAGCAGAAATTTTAAGTGACTGCTTGAAGCAGAACGAAAGTATCAAGATGCGCCCTATTGACATATGTATTATGAATCTGAATGAGACAGGTTCCCTCCAGACACGATGGTGTATACATTATTATTGCATGATTGTGTTATTCATTACACGCCTCTCACAGGAACTGTGCAGCAATTGATATAAATTTGGTGGTGTTGTTTAACACAAAGGCAATCAACAAAGTCACCTCCAAGTGTGAATGTTGTCGTGGGTGTCTAAACGTTTCACAATGTGTGTCGACAATTTGTTTCAAAGCTGTTGTGTTCCTTGTATTCGAGAGCACAGAATGAGTATTGTAAACTTCTCAACAGTTGTCACTTCAACCAAACCGTATAGATCAGTAATGCCTAGACCCTGGGCACTGGTTAACCCTCAATCCACAATCACCGCAGCAAGTGGTGGGATGGAGAGAGACTACAACACGAAGAAATGTTGACATCGCTCCAAATCTACGATCGTAATCACAACGTTGCTTCCATCAAAAACACTCCGCCATCAGGACACAAGTGACCCATCCGTACCATCCGACCGCCGTGTCATCCTCAGAGGAGAATGGGGAGAGGAGGGGTGTGTGATTGTCTCGTCTGATGTCACTGTACATGCAGGGCGTGGATGCCCAAATTCAGCAAATGACCCCTTTTCGTAATGTTTGCGCAGAGTATCAACTTGCATCTCTCAGACGATCGATCACATTTCACGTCAGCCAATTTTCATCTGTTTTGTACCACGAACAGCATACACCATGCAACTACTGTTCTTTTCACCCTTTGTCTAACTGCGAAGCTGGACACTTCATTTGAATGTTAAAAATTCACATGAAGAAACTCTGTTCCTCGCACATGGGAGCAAGCCTTAATTTTTCTTTCCTCCCGGTGATGGGAAGTCACAAGCAGAATTATTACACAGCCATCACTATACCATGTTGCATCTTCAACGGCTGTCATGGAAACAGTTCATACCGCTGGGTCACACAAAGTTTCAGATGCAGGACGAAGTCTTCTTTAAAGTTTTGGCAAGAAAGAGGGCTGGGAGCGCATTGTCATCAAATAAGTTTGAAGTAATTTGTTTTACGGTGTTCAAGATTCCTCTGGGCTGCACTGGTAACACCAGAATCAGCTGCGACGCTCTTATTTCTTTTATTCTATTGCAGAACTTACGTCCACAGACTCAGCACGCCGTTGCAGTCCGCAAGAGCAGTCAACCCTACCTCCCTGCCCATTGCTGTCGTCGCCGTCCAGAGTGGTGGTAATGGAGGTGGGCATATCGACATCGAGCGGACGCCCACGACGACGATGACGCCTAGCCTCTACCGAGTATGCCGAACCACCGCCGACGACCCCGAGCGGCCAACCACAATGCCGACGACCGTACTGCAGCCTGAGCCCATGTCCGTGGAGATGGCGCTCACGAACAACCATCACGGTGCCCCTGGAGTTTAGTTTGCAGTCAATCTGACCACAACGTCTTCACCACTGGATGCTCGCGTGTACTCCATGGTGCGTTTTTTGGCCAGTGTTCTCAGTCACTCACAAGTTGGATACACGGATGTGGGCAGGATAGAGCTGCTATTGGCTCATGTTACACTCTCAGTGTCCTCATCTAAGTCCACATTCAGGCCTCACTCCGTCATCGTTACATGATACAGCGCTACATGACAACAGTGTGAAGGTCCCAGGGTACAACACATGCCTCACAACCACACCACTGATACAGCAACTTGATTTTGCTCAGTCGCACTTGTCTGCAGTTGAAAATTTGCTGGCACCCTGCAACATTAAAGAGCTCCAAGCTTACATATTACATTGAGTTTAGTGTAAATGCCGCACGAATTGCTGCTCAGCTGAACTGGCCAAGCTGGGAGAGGTGTTCGTTTTGTGTGGTCCCAAAAACGTCGGGACATATATCAGCAGTTAAAGGATGCACTGTTAAATCATCATGATATGATTTATTTTATCCAGGTAAGCCTGTTGTGTTAGCTGTGGATGCATCTTCTTATGGAGTTGGAGATGTGCTATCCCACAGAATTGAGAGACGTCGTCGAAAACACGGCCTCAAGAATTATATGCCACTGTAGGAGGAAGTTTGCTTACATTAACGTGCAGTGCTGCTCAGCCCATTCTGTAATCATCATCTGGGACAATAGCATCATCTTAGCTCATCAGATCCGGCTGCAACCTAACAGATCCTTTAGTCAGAACTGTGTATCAGAGTTTATAGTCAGCTGTATACTGTGTGTGTGTGTGTGTTTGTTTGTACGTGTGTAGACTTTTATACTAACATTGTAATATTTTACATGGCTCATAATTTTATTATCAGTAAAATGTTGATAATGTTAGTAAAGCTGGCTGTAGTCACAAGGTAGGAAGTCCGCCCGCGGTAGCTGAGTGGCCAGCGCAACAGAATGCCCATTCTAAAGGCCCGGGTTCGATTCCCAGCTGGGTCGGAGATTTTCTCCGCTCAGGTACTTTGTGTTGTGTTGTTCAAATCATCATCACTTCATCCCCATCGACGCGCAAGTCGCCGAAGTGGCATCAAACCGAAAGACTTGCACCCAGCGAACGGTCTACCCGACGGGAGGCCCTAGTCACACGACATTTACATTTACTACGTAGGAATAAAAGTAACATCTTTCTTTTATTGATTTGGAAAGTACTGCAGCCTAGTTGGTTTAAAACTAAAAAAGAGACTTCTCTGACATTGTCCACGAGCTTCGTGATGATAGTTGTATGCGATCCTCTGCTGTGTTGTTGTTAGTGCCGCACTGGGATGAAAAGTTGCTCCCTGAACTAAAACGTGTTGCAAAGTAGATAGACCGGCAGTATTTGTAACCTTTCAAGGCAAGGAACAATCGTTGGAAGTCCCTGAAATCCCGACATCTTCTGGAGAAGTTCAAGCCATGGCTGTTCACCTGGATCCGAGAAGTGGGGTACAGCTGACAAAATTCAGGTAGTTTGGTGTGATACAACAGCAACCAATAATGGTTCAGTAAATGGCAGCCTTACAAATGTAGAAAAATTGTTCAGCTCTGCCCTTTTATACCTCTCATGCCATCATCACATTACTGAATTGGTGCTGAGGAAACGTGTCGACTCACTGATGAAGGCAATTTCTGGCCAGGACTTGAAACTTCAAAGAAATTTAGAGTAACTTGTCGAAAGTGCACAAGAACGTTCACATAACCGGTAGCAGTGAAGTATCTGATGACTTACGGTCTGTTATTCAAAGATTTCTAGGAAACAAAATTTTTATGCAAAAACAATCGCGAGATGGTCTTCCTTGGTGACATTTTGAAGAAAGAGATATCGTTTTGCGAACCAGGAGCTGTAAGTCATGGTAGGTGGTTCGTGAAGCCCTTATATGCATTCAAGTTATGCATGTTTCATGATCAGTTTCACTTATCTAATACGGAGAAGATCTCATTAACAAGAATATTTATTATGCTTAGACACGTGTATATCCGAGCCTGCTTTCAATCAAGAGAAGCAGTTAAGCCACCTTATCCTATTTTCTTATTCACGAGTCAACTGATAAATTCTCGGACGTTGATCCAGCAATCAGTAAGGCTACTGAAAAAAAGAGAGAGATTTCAAATCACTTCTGCAGAATCTGTGGTTTTAGCTCTGTTTGATGACAATGTTCCAGCAAAGCCCAATGCAAATATTGCCACAGTAAACTTATAATAAGAAATATATGAAGAGGAAAAGAAAAAAATCAAGTGGAAATGTACATTGTACTCAAAATTATTGTTCTTCTTTTACAACTGCTGACTTTCATCATTTATACCACATGTTATGAAATCTTCCTTCACTAGGTTTTCTATCAGTACCGATTTTCCCCTTAATGACCCTTCAATACGAAAAGATGACTCCCCTTACAAAAGAGCAATTAAAAAATTTGAGGAGATTGTTGTTGTGCATGACGTTGCAGAAAGAGATGCCGAGCTAATTCAAGACTGCAATAACATTTTCACAAAAGACGAAACAGAGAATCAATTCGTTTTACAGATCATACAAAATACCCAGTTGCTACTTAATCTTGTTTTAGGAATGAATAATGTTCAATGTTTATTCGACTAAATTATTTTTTGACTCCATAGAAATGAATGTCGTAAAATGATTATTGTAAATAAAAAATTATGAGATTGAAAATGTATGCATTGTAGAAAGTGAACTTGGTATTTCTTAAATTTTTCGTGTTGTTCTTTGGATTCCTCGAATGATCTTTTCGGTAACAGGAGCGAAAATAATTTTATACAACTGCTGGATTTACTTAACTGTGTCACATACATTACTCTCACGAAAGACAAGTATTTAGTGAATATGAGGAAGAAGACAATGTGTTTTAAATGAAATAGGTCTTGCTGGTGCTATGTTCCAACTTCAAGGTGTTTGAGGGTCGCCTAGAATTTGTTTTATTGAGATAAAAATTTGCCAAGTGGAACGAAAGTGGCCGAAGGGGGGGTGGGGGCTGATAAGCAAAATTTTAACTTTAAAAAATTACGTATAGCTAAGGGCCACCCCAATGAGTATGTGGTAAATGTCTTGCAGGAGTTCAGCGTCCCTGATTTAGTAGATTATATTACATTGTATATGGACACATATGTATACCTGCTCGCTCATATCCTCGAGAAGTTGCAGAGTGTATGCCAGCACATATGCTATTTGGGTCCTGCTTCCTATTTCACCGCGCCAGTGATTTAGTGGGACGCAATGTTAAGAACAACACATATCAGCATCAAATTGTCGACGGATGTTGATATGCTGTTTTTCTTCAAACGCGGAATTCGCAGCGGTATTTTCCACTGCATGAACAGGTACGCCAATATGAATAGCCCACGGATGATTGAGGAGCAGTAGAGGCTCCTTGACGATAAGTTCATCCTCTACCTGGTTGTAAGCAACATCTACCGATACGTCCTGCAACAAATCCTACCAATTTGAGGGTTCCCATGGCTGTCTGAGGCGTAAATCGCCGGTCTGAAGGAAAAGCTCAAGGATGTGGCTGCAGGCGCTGATGAGGGATAGGTCCTGGAGATAGGCTGGAATATTCCACCGATATACATGACAAGCACAGCGATTTTCCGCTATGTTCGTGCTACGAATGGTTCCATCCCGAAGCCGTTGACAACACTGGAGAACAAACAAAGTTATATTCTCCACTATAGAAACCTCCAACGATGTCTCAGATTGGGGGTGGAGCTTGTTAGTATGACACATGGTACCATCTTCAAGGGGTGTTGCTGGTTGAAGGGGTATATTGATCTTAACGCCGAACAGACGACTCTCACAAAATGTGGTTTTGAAAAAGATTTTTAAGAGTTAATGGAGAATTTAATTTTGGGAATAACGACGGAAAATGTTAGACAATACCGGGAAGTTTATTTAGTTTATTGGTGGGGTGGGCGTTATGGCGCCAGAGATTACGACACCAGAGCAAATTTCAAACGGGTCTTGATATTGAATGAGAGACTGGGATACGGCCTAGGTTCCGCTGCAATTCATGAAGCCTCCACTTTGCTTATTCCAAGTTACTTTACACGGACACATACACTTTCATCTGCTCGGTGGAAGGCCACAATCTATATGAAATAGTTAGGTACAATTGAGAAAAACTCGACACGTCTGAATATGCGGCCGATAATCTTTTCGAAATCACTTCTCAAAACATGGTGGTTATTGATCCGATACAGGATGAGGTGAATGTATAGCAGATTGCGAAGTTTATGGGGCTCGGATCAAACACGTAAGTGGATCATATAGGTGCAAGTGACACCCAGAAGCGAGAGAAGAGTGTGCATCATGAGGCTTCAAAGGCTCATAGTTGAAGATCACAAGCGGTGCCTCCGCGAGGGCACTGGCAGAGTTCCACTAATGGAGGTAATCTTTCAGTCGAGAGGCCAAGAGGTACATACTGCACTGCAGCTGAGAGTAGGTCAGTCACATTATGACGAAAACGGTTCATATGTGGGGACAGGATTGACACACTACCGTTTTCACACTATTCATTAGATTACATGTCTGTGTATTTACTTGTAAGTAGTTGATGTGAGTATGGGCGAGTGAGTGTTGAACAGTGGGATGAAAAGCTTATTATAGAGGTGTGTGTGTGTGTGTGTGTGTTTCTCTGCTAGTCCCCATTTCCAATGAACATATGGTATACACAGAAACAAATGATTAGGAATCATTGATTTAAATGTGAGTATTGCATATAGAATTATCAGAAAGGAAATATAAATTTTGTATAAAAGAGTAACAAGGGTATATAGAAACAAACTGGGGAATGTAGTGTTTAGTTATTCTTCCACACACTAGCTTTAGTCCAAGAAGTATCTCTGCATCTGATGGTATTACTTTTAAAGAAAAATGTGTATAAAAGCGATCTTGTAAATTGCAAGAAAAAATAGTTTATTGTAAAATATCATTGTAAATATTTTAAAATAAGACATAAATAGAGAATCATTATCGTTAACAAGTATACAGAATATAACAAAAAAATTTTTTTCCGTACATTATATTTTATATCAGTGTTATTATTTATGAAAGAACCAAATCCTTTCACAACAGAGTACAATTGACTAGGCTCAGGTAATTGAAATTTAGAGAGAGAAAGTTATTGTTGATAATCCATAATAATAATTATTAATTCATAATAATGATTTTACTGTTGTTTATAACAAACCTAAACTTCTCAGCTCAGCTCTCGAATGAAGAGCCTACACACAGTTAAGCTAGTTATAAAGGATGACAAAGGGAAGTAGCGGAAGCTGAATCTTGTTGGTCCATCGAGTTTTGTGCCATTTTATTGTGCTTGAATTGCCTGAGAGGGGTAGGGAAGTGGGTGCGATTTCCAGCCGATTTTATGCAACGGGGCCAGTGTCGAGCTACGCCACGACCTTGAATGTAACTATGATATTACAGTGCCTACGTTGTTAAGAAGAGCGGTGCCATGCTACTTCAGACATGCAACTAAAATGTCCTCCCATGTACGGGAAGTACAAAAAACTGGTTCAAATGGCTCTGAGCACTATGGGACTTAACATCTATGGTCATCAGTCCCCTAGAACTTAGAACTACTTAAACCTAACTAACCTAAGGACATCACAGAACACGGGAAGTACATAATGTGTGTAAAAGTACAGGTAGTATTGCGGGAACGACGGTATATGGAAGTTTGTGTCTGTCTGTGGGACGTGCAAGGATAACCAAAGTGGTTAAGGCGACTGTTCGGGTAAAGTGGGCAATGAAGGTGTGAGTCCTGATCCAGCATGAATTTTCATTGTTGTCATTCCCTCCTACAGCTGATGATTGTTCATATTCGCAACTGCTGATACATTTCGTACATTGAATATAAGTACTCGATTTGCCTTAGGTATCTGAGGATTTCCCTGGGTGACCGTTCTGACTGACGTCTTGGTGGCGCCGAGAGAGAGGAGAGTGGGGCGTGACCTTGAATACATGTCCCCAAGTGTAAACTGATACCCCCTTATTAGTGATAAGACTGTAATGTGCCGAAACTCTCCTTGCTATAGTAGTTGTGTGAACGTAGCCTAACAGGAAGATAGTATTCTACTACACACTGTTGATTGTTCGACAGATCTTTGGTGCATTTAAGAAGGGAGAAATCGTAAAATTATATAACGCTGATCAGAGTACAAAACAAAGGAGAAATGAACAATTTCAGAGACCTTTGCACCTTTGTTTATTCCTAGACCTTCATAAATAATAATAAGACATGAAAATAAAACAGGTTATTGAGATTATATGTAGGTGCAAAGTGGGGACATTCGAAAATTTAAGTGTAGGCGATATAAGTTATTCTATCCGCAAGTGTGGAAATTGTAACAGGAACTGCTAATTTTGTTTCGGTTAGCTATAAGTAGAACGTGATTAGAATTATGGAAGTGACTTCTGTATTGATCAATTTAATCTTTTGAGTGTACCTGTTTGATTTTCATAATGACCAAATATTTCGATTTTTTCTACAACATCATTTTTCTTTACTTTCTTAGCGTGACAAAGAATTTGCTGTTTGTTGCTAATGTTTCCAGACGTATGTTTATTGTTAATGTGATGCAGTACGCAGTTAGCTTCTATTTCCGTGCTGGGTTTCGTATGTTCCTTAAAACAAACCCGGAAGTTCCTCCCAGTTTGCCCGATGTATGTCTATAGCATGTCACAATCATCGTAGCCTGTTTTGTTTATTCTAGATTTATTTAACGGTTTCTTTCTATGGGTGGCGTATCTTATGTTAATTTTACAACTGCTTTTGGGTGCGAAATCCGAATTTGAGAACTGCGAACTTAGTCTTTCGTTTCACTTGTGGTTAAGAAGAGTTTACTTTGGTTATGTTTTTGAGGACTGCTATTTCTTTGTTCGTATCGTTTTCATTTAGCTGAAAGTTTATCATTCTTCATATCACTGCGTGAAGGTACGCCGTTTTGTAGGTCATTAGGTGGCACGACTTGTTACCTATTACTGTCTGTAGTTGTCGACTTTCGAAATATTTGGAACTTGTACAGGGTGACACAGAAAAACGGGAACATATCCACAATTCAATAAAACTAGAAGTGATGAAGGAAAGAAATTGCATCTATAGTAAGTGAAACCTTACGACTCTGCCATTTACGATACATTGATGGCATTTACCATTTTGTTTTTAAAATTACGTTCTGTAGAAGGCGTCTTCCTGTACCAATACATTCGTGAAATCTGCTGTTCAGATTCCTCATTGACCGCTGCAACATCTCAGCTGGGATACTGTGAACTGCATCTCGATTCTCTGTTTTAACTCATCCAACGTTCTTGGTCGAGTCGTGTAGACTTTGCTCTTTAGGTAACCCCACAACAAAAAATCACAAACCGATAAATCTGGCCATCTAAGCGGCCAGGGAATGTTACCGAATTGTGAGATCACACGGTTGCCAAACAATTCTCTCACATATGCCATTGATTACCGTGAAGTGTGTGATGTCGCTCCGTCCTGTTGAAACCAGGATTCCTGAACGTTTGGGAAGTTGTTGAATGCAGGTGAAACGAAAGTTTGTAACATTTGCACGTAACGTTCAGAATTAGCAGTTATTGTGTTTCCCTGTTCATTTGCGAGAGAAACAAGTCCAATAATCCCACGTGATGAAACACCACACCATACTGTCACTTTACTAGTGTGTGAAGGGCGCTCATGAACGTTAATAGGATTTGCGTTTGTCTAGTAACGGTAGTTCTGTTTATTCACATAACCTGTGCGATGAAAATGTGCCTCATCTGACATCCACAACTTGTTTAGAAATTCATCGTCATTGTTTATTTTTATCATTTGTTGACAGAATCCTAATCGTAACCGGTAATCGTTGTCCTTCAATTCTTGCACCATCTGTAGTTTATACGGATGAAATTTTCAATCAAGATGAAGAGTTCTGATAACACTCTCCTGCGACATTCCAACCACTGTTGCTTGCTTGTGAATTGAATGCCGTGGGCTTCGTAAGACACATTCGCGTACAACATCAATGTTCGCTGGAGAACGCACACTTCTTAGTCGTCCTGTTGGTTTCTTCTTGAGGGCAGATCCAGTCTCTTCAAAGTTATTAATCCAACATTTTATCCCGTGTTTCGATGGAACGGTATCATGATGTCCTAAATTATAAAAACGTCGAAAGTCCCTCTACGCCGCTACCAAACGATCATTGATTTTATAAAACATTTTTATGGCTAACGCACGTTGTTGCCTGTTCCACTGATCCATGATTACTGAAATGGCGGACTGTTTACTCGCTGTCACGAACACGCAGTGCTGCCACCTGCCCATGGCTGCCACTACTCATTTCAAACATTCACTTACTCCATGTCACCATGTAAATTGTTGTAGCATCTTAAAAATAAATACAGTTATTTATTTCCATATCACTGTTGACATGATTTTTTCATGCACCCTAGTTGTGACTGCATATTAAAAAGTGCTTTTCGATGTTGTTCAACAGGGCCAAAGTGTCATCAACAGAACATTCGTAGATAGAGACTTTGTCGGCTGTGGGGTCAATTTTTATGAATGACGTATATTTTGGCCAAGATCTCTTCTAGAGGGACGGTAGCACATCTTTCGAATACGTTGACACTTTCATGAGTATGGCAACTCGTTCTCGTGTTGTACAACATGCACACCGTGACCCCTTGATGTCTACGCCTGCTATCCCAAAACAAATAATGGACTGCCCGGAACATTCTGTATCATGCCGCGCCATTAGTCGGAGACTAGAAGAAGCCGGACTAGCTAATTACCGTCCCAACCGAAAAAGCACATAAATTCCGGCCAGAGAGGGATAATACTGCCAAATTCTTTGTAAATCCGACTCGATTTTGTAATTACTGAAATAACATCACATAACATCTCAGCCCGTAATGTTTCTTTTCCTCCTTCCCCTCTTCTGGCTGCTAAACTTTTCTTGTCAGTGCATGTGGTTGTGTAACGCAGGAAAGTCTAAATAATATAGGCTAAGTAAACATACTGACTTAATTCCACAAACTTATAGGTATTTTGTCAATAATTAAGACTTCTAAAACTGTCTGTCCCCAACAAATAATGTACCTAAATTAAGTGTGAAGACGACACAGTTAAAAGGTGACACTCAGTGATGTGTACAATCAAAATTCATTGGACGTTGATACCACTTGTGGAGCAGGGTATTATTTTATTCCCAATTTTATCAATGTAAATGTGAGTGATGTACTAAGTGTTCATAAAATTAATGTTCTGAATAATCAGTCTCCACACTTGGATCGATCCTGAATTACAGAAGAATTTCAGTCATGTATTTTCATATGATTTCTTAGTTACTTTTCTACCGTCAGAGACAATGCCACTGCATCGTAAGGGTGAAGGGACGTCACCGTAAGTAGACACCATTCTACGCTTCCATATGGCAAGAATACATGAATTGGCATACTTTTGAACGGAATAAGACAGGGGTGCCAGATGATGGCAGTATTTTATGGCAGCTTACACGTAGAACTTAAACTCACGATAGATGTGAACTAACACTTAAGGCTTCTCAGTCGTGTCTAGAGAAGAAAAAGATTAAAATATCAGTAGGGTCATTGTGAGTTTGGATTTATACAATTTTTCTGAATCATTTAGACGAATACCGTGACATTTCTTTAAATGATAAAGGCTTGTTTCATATCTTTATCCAATTTAATTATGAACTGAACGTTGACAAGAAGTTAAACTCTTACAGACCTCTTTGTGTTACTGTCTGCACACAGTATGTTTACGAGTTACGGCAGGGGAAATGAAGACTATCAAGTTGTCGCCTTCGAAGACTAGGTCATATGCTGAAACAATATTGCCGAGGTAGAGGAGGGTGTTGCAACTACAGCACAGTGTACCAAGGAAAAGAAGTTTGTGTGGTCGGTACTTCGGTCTAGTGACTTACTTCCAGTCACGTGAAGAAATGCGCACCAGAGACCGACATAAACAGTTTCAGTCATTTTATACAGTTTTTATTGTTTCTAGACGAGGTGGCGTCTTGTGCAGCATTTGTCAACATTTCGAGTTGTACACATGTAAGTACCGCATAAGACACTAAAAGCTATTTGGAATATATTGTTAGTTCTTCAGCTACAGGATTTTATAGCAAGTAAAGTTTTACATATTTTTTAAAATAGTTACATAGCGCGTAGACGGTAAAGCCATACTTTGTCGGCTGTGCACGATCTTGTGTCTTGAAACAAAAGATCTTTAACCACGGAACGTGGGATATTTGCAAATTAACTGACAAGAAGAACATGTCAAGTGCCATCGCTTAATTTCCTAGGAACTTCACTCAGTGGAAGAGGAGCCAAAAAAGCGAACATGTGTCTCGGTTTATGCGCTGGTACTGGACCGTTTCTGAAAAACGACTTCAAAGTTTTCAAGGTGTTTTTGAAATACTTTATGTGCCTTTTATCGCGCAATGCTGTCAAATAACATGGTGGTCTGTGGTTAGCGTCACAGCTTTTTGATTTTGTGCCCCGTGTTCGAAACCCTATTATTGTTTATATTATTTTTATTGATTTCATTTAGCTACGCATGACCGTAGAATATTTCTTATGAAATTAGGTGATACAGTGGTGTTATATTAACTGTAAAATTAAAACTGGACTTCACAATGAGTGTCGTACATTTATTATATATGTATGTATGGTCTGTCGAGGGGCTACAATCTTTTTAAATTCTCGTATTCCGATACTTTATTCTCATATCAGTTCTTACATTAATTGTTACACCTCATTCAAATGTTTATTCTTCCTAAAGATTTGGTGCATTCCCTTGGATGATATCGATCGTAGAAACATTCGAAACCAGGTATTCCAAACACCATGATAATCACGCGAAGGCAAGTATGCCACAGTGACATTTATTTGTATGAATCTTACTCGCGAAAGAAACTTCGTTAACATTGCCGAAGATTTGGAGCGTTGGCAATGACTTCGCAGCAGACCACGCATAACGTATCACTTTTCCGAAAACTGGCGCTTATAATTGATTATGAATCAAGATACACCACAGGAATTCCCCCGAAAAGAGTTTCAAATAATTTTCTCTTTATTTAATTTTTAAAATATCATTTATCTGATATACAATTAGAAGACGAATAAGGACAACGTTATATCGAAAGACACTGGAAAACCTTTGTGTAGTGATCTTCTACAGACAAGGGTATACAAACAAAAAACAAAAATAAAAACAATAATCGTGTTTCGAACACGGAGCGCAAAATTAATGAGCCGCGTCGCTGAACAGTGGGCTTTTTATTTTTGTTCTTTACTTTTGCTCCATCCTCCCATTACAGCCCCACCTTACGCTCGCGAAATGTCACCTTTATCGCTACCAATTCGTCTATGGACGTCACATGGCTAAAGGGCACATAAAGTCTCTCGAAAATACCTCGAAAACAATGACCGTCAGTTTTTCAGAAACGGTCGAGTATCTACGGATAAGCCGAGACGAGTATTCGCTTATTTTCACCCGTTTTCCACTGAACGAGGTTTCTGGGAAATCAGATTTGATACTTCCCGTGTTCTCCTCTTGCGTTTCGTTAATGTCTTAACAATTCTACCGGTCTTGAAAAGGGAGATTTGGATTAGTTCACAATAACTTCAACTTACAAATATATTTAACTTGCGACTTGTTTTTGATAATACATCTGCTTAATTTGATTTCTCTTATTGGTTGTTGATGGGGTATTAATGTAACAGACTACTAAATAAACTATTGGCAAGATTTTCTCGATTGCAACGTAAATGACCATGTACCGTGGGACATGTTTTCACATTTGCAAAAACCTTCATATTCTGGAGTCTTTTTCTAATTCCCGGAAAAAGACTGTGGCACAGAAGAAGTGAATGCCATCATTCAAAAATGATATAAGGAAATATGTTTGATTTATATTACACGGGTGGCTAGAAGGAAAGATCCGAAAAGTGTCACAAGGTACAACTGTCCCCCACAGATAAATGAGAGAGTCCTTGCATGCATACCAAATTCTCATATCAATGACAGTCCTATTCTCTATCACCTAATCACAGCATACACTACGCGAAAGAAGAGCCTGAAAGGAGAATACCCAGACAGTTCACGAGCACAGGCAAGAGTAAAAGTTAGCCGTTTCTTTTAGAGCAGCCACGAGTTGGGCCGTACAAGCAGTTCAGAAGAACGACGGTCCGAGTGTCCAGTTTCTGTCTTCTATTGATTTCCGGAATGCAGATGTTTCGAAACGAAACGTAGAGGGGAGTGGCGGTGGGCGCGGCTTTCTCCTGATGAGCGCTCGGCTCCGGCGGCTACGGCGACCCGGTGAAAGTTTCCCGCCAGTGCCTCTGCGCTCATTTCTCTTGAGGTGGAATTTTTGAAGTTCTCGTTAAAGACTGTAAAAAAAAAACACTGAGAATTCAGAAGTAGATGACGAAGCTAAAATATATTGTCGATCAATATAGAGATCGATGGGGATAGTCGTACCTCCTCGAAATGGAATTTAATATCTTTGAACATTCGTTACAAAGAACTACTTTTCGGTGCAGTGCCCGTTTGGATTACTGGGATCTGACGAATATTTTTTCCAGTGAGTAGATTCCGTGCTCAAAGTGCGACCCTGGGATGACTGAAAAATATCTGTCAGGATTAAAAAATTTTTCCAGTCATAGATTTCGTTAGATGTGGGAATATGTGCAAACCAGAGGGTGCCAAGTTCGGCAACTAGACTAGATGTTCCAACAACTCTTACTTAGAAAGCTTGTTTCCCACTGCATATTAACATTATTGAGTAACCTCTTTTACAGTCCGGGATAACATTTATATAATCTTAAATGCAATTTGTCCCGATTACTTGCGGCATTTCATTATTGTTTTACCTTGTTCAAAGTAAACAATAGGAAGCATTCGTTTTGGATCCCAGAAAAGTCTAGTCATAAACTTCACAGTAGACGAAATTGACTTTATTTGTAGCTGCAAGTACACTGATTTATATACCGTTTGCTCTGGCCGTTGTTTCGTGTTTGGTGTGAAGTGTTTCATTGGGGATTCGTACACAATAACGAACTGAATTCCTTTCAGCACTGTCCGAACTTTGCTGAAAAATTTCTCCTCGCATTTTCTTTTGATAAGTATTTAACATATCCTGTGGCCATTTGGTTAAAAATTTTCTTCTATATACTTTTTCATACGAAATGTAACATACTCTTTCTTCTGATATGCCCCAGTTCTAATCTGATTTCTCTGTTTCGTTCTCGAGATTTTCTTGTGCATCCTGATATAAACCTTATTTCCACACTGGATTCCTAACATGTCCATTATTTTTGTTTTCCAGGTTTCACTTCTGGGAGTGACCGTGTCTCGTAAAAGTCCCAAGTGTCTGTTTCCTTACATTTACTCATGTGGTTCGTCTAATAATACTTACTGTCGTATGATGATAATTAATTTCTTCGTGTGATGTCTTTGATTAAAAGTATTTAAAATTTGTTAATTGCTTTATTAATTTACCATTTATTGAAACCTTGTTTTTTCCCTTAAGAGGCCATCATTTATGTTCTCTTGCCAGATGGCAGACATGCTTCTCAAGACGCGGTAGCTTAGACTTGAAGCACAGAGACGGAAGCCCCACCACCTCATTTATCTGTTGTAGGTTGTTTCCATACCCAGGAACATGTCAAGGCTCCTGATGCTACGAATAGGGATAGCTGGATTGAACGGCGATAAACATAAAAACGAATGGTAGTGTAGGTTATCTATTTGAACGAAACTTACACAGCTTAGTTAAGATCATATATAAACAACATTGATCTGTTAGTGTTGCTTACACTTTCTGTACGGTATTGCGCAGCATGTACAAACACAATAGGAGCCAAATTTCATAACTTTCAACTCCCTCTCTGTACCAAGCGGCGGTGTCCTCTCCGTACGCTGATAGCTCAGCAGAACGGCCTGAGAACACGGAACTGGCCTTGACCTAGCTCGAGGCACCACTCTGGTACTTACGTAAAGTTAATTAAGCAACCCGGAGGAAAACGCGTATGACCGGTTGGACATTTATAGCCCGACTCTTCCATGATACAAGTCTTGTTGTAACTAATAGCCAGTGAACGTTCGTTTCCTAGCCAATGCACATTTAACAAATAGACAGTTCGCTACCACTTGACGGCCGCCGCTCTCGTCTCGGTGTAGCAAAATATTTCAGCAATTATTTGGTTTGAAGTAGATCGTCGTTTTTCCTTTCTCTTTTATTTTTCCCTTCATTGCATACTGTGTATGATTATGTAAAGTACAAGATCCAAAAGCTACAAAACAAACAGTGCGAGCTGCAGTGAAAATATCTAAAACTGCTCTAGAGCTAAACGTAAATAGTACACTTAAATGAGGGTGATAGCAGTTATTATCTGTCTGGTGTAAGAATTTGAAGTACAAACAACAATAAAGAATTACATAGAACTTCAAACAATGTTGCACGAGTGAACCTAAATGTTTCACTGCGAGTAAGAAGCGGTAAACGTAAAACACACACACACACACACACACACACACATATATATATATATATATATATATATATATATATATATATATATATATATATGTATATATATAGCGCATGCCCTTAGAGTGATATGTTGTTGGAGTCGTAATTTATAATGAATGCAAGGCAATAGTTTTACTGTTATGCTGTAACTCTGGAAATGAAATAATCTAACCATCTAACTTCTCAGAGTTTTTACATGGTGGATTGTGGACGTACTCTGCTCTTGCGGTGTATGATTATTTAGATACTTATCACCAGCTGCCGTGCCGCCACCCTCCCTCCAGCTTTTCCGCCCTCTCAGAGCTAAGTACTTTCTTATAGTGGGCAAGAAATCCCCTTGAAGGAACAACAGACGCAGGTAAATACAAAAATGAGAAACATAACCTCACGCTCCTGTTTGTCAATTCGCAGTTCATAAAAAAATATTTTCGAACAGGACGCTTCCAATATTTTAGGAACTGAAATAGTCAATGAAATCAACCTAGTCTCTCAGGTAGCACCATTTCATAACTGAGGCTCTGAAGCAGTTCGATTCTCTTTTTGTAAGGTTCAGGATAGAGCCAACAGTTTTGAGATCCACATAACATAAAAATCGTCGGCAATTCCGGAGTTCCGGCAAAACCGCTCTATCCCATTTGCTATGCGGGATAAAATGAAGGCAGAACTCGACGTATGGTACGACCTCTTAGTAAAGTCACTGGTTACATCAAGCGACTGGGCCATCCATGGCCATGATACAGAAACCTGTGACGTTCCTCTTATTTTGGACAACATACACGGTCCAGTCACATTAATGTGACCACGGCCTATGTTCGATGTCAACGTGCAGTATCCACTCAGAGATGGCAGGCGGCAGCACTAGCAGTAGGAGGTATGTAAAGCATGCTGGGGGATGAGGTAAGCAGTGTAGTCGTTGTCGTAATGCGGAAATGGAGCAACGTCCAAGAGGGCATGGTTATTGGCCTTCGCGCCAAAGGTGGACACATTTACAAAACGGCTGAGTTGGTAAACTGATGGCGTGCTGCCGTGGTTAAGGTATACCGCGCATGGCAAAATGGTGCTCTCCAAACCTGGCGCCGAGGCCACTGTGGAGCACCACAGGCCATAGATGACAAGGGTGATGACAGCTGCGGAGATGTGTGCAATCGAACAGAAGTGAAACTGTTGAGCAACTGACAATGCAGATGAACCAAGGGACTACGTACAGCGTCTCCTCAAAAACCGTTCAGCGTACGCTGCTACGTATCGCGCTCCGCAGAAGGCGCCTGGTCATGCACCCGTGCTCACTTGACTGCTGTTTGTGAACTATAAAGGCTGGAATTTGCACAGCAATACCACAACCAGACATCCACTGAGTGACGACAGGTAGTCTTTTCAGCCGAATCACATTGTATGCTCCGTCTAACGAATGGCCGTTGTCGTGTCTGGTGTGAAATGTCTGAAAAAAGAAAACCACTCTGCAACAGTCGTCGGAACGGTTATGGCCTGGGGAATGTTGTCGTGGCATTACCTGGCCTATCTCGTCATACTAAAAGGCACAATGGATCCCACACAAGTACGTATCTATCCCTGGGGACCGTGTTCAACCCTGCAGCAAGTTTGTTTCTCCTTGCCATGATGGCATCTATCAGCAGGACAATGCTACGTGTCGCACAGCTCACAGCGTATGTGCGTGGTTCAGAGAATATAAGGATGAGTTAACAGAACTCCCCTGGACACCAGACTTCCAGATTTAAACCCAGTCGAGAATCTTTCAGACCACCTCGATCGGGCTGTTGGCGCCATGGATCCTCAACCTAGAGCAGCTGGGCTCGGCACTGGCGTCGACATGGTTCCACATCCCTTTCGGTACCTTCCAGAACACCGCTGGCTCTCTTAAAGCACGGCTTGCAGTGGTCTTCCCTGCAAAAGGTGGTTATTCAGGCTTTTGACGGGCGGTCATGATGATGTGACTGAACTGTCTATTTTTTGCTAATTTTAACACTGTATTGGGTTGCCGCAGTTAACGGGAATAACTTGCTTTCTTAAGCAGCAATGTAGATGCTACAGAGACGTCTAAGAAATGGTCCCATTGTTCGGTACACACGCAACGCCAATGTCGGCGCAATTTGGAAATGATGTACGCAAGTGGTGTGAGGAAGCTGAGTAAACCGTGAGACTGTATCCAGTTCGGTGATTCTGAATGACGACGGCGATCTTCCAACATTTAGGACCAAAACTAAGACCTTTCTTATCGAATATGAATTGACAGAGTTCACTTTTGACATAATTAATGCTGTGCGAGCCCAAGTGTTATTAACACGTTGACCGCTGCACGCTTTGTTCCAGGCCAGGCCAGGCACACGGCGTTTACCTCAGCTGTGGCCGCCGGCAGCCACACGGCCGTCAAAGCGATAAAACTTTGGTACTAGTGTCACGCTGCAGTAAACTACATGCATCAACAATCAAATGGCAATTATTATCCTACTAACTAAATAGATGTAGTTCCGCAGTTACATGAAGTGTGTTAAAGACTGATTTTGTGCGCCAATCTCTTTAGCCGGCACTGGGGAGCAATCCAGATCTGTTTTATGTATCAATCTGTGTCGTTGTGAATACATTGGGTTACGAGGTACAAAACTAATGTCAAATGTGGGGTACTGGCTTCTTTTCCTGGCGGAGTAATTTTACTAAGAAGTAAAGTGCCTTGGAGTACAGAGGACAGGATTTTCTCTTAGGAGAACTAGCAAGCCTCATCTGAGGACGACACGGCTTCAGCTTTAGAGGTAGATCAGGTACGATGTTGAGGCAGAGCAGTCGTTTTTAGTTTGCAGCAGGAGTGAGGCAAGGAGAAAGACTGAAGAAGTCACTGGCCCATGTAGAAGAATTACGCGACCACAGCGAGCAGCCCGCAGCAGTAAATAAGAATGTTCAGATAAGTATGAATTAATAAGAGACCAAACTGCTGAGGTCATCGGTCCCTAGACTTACACACTACTTCATCCAATTTAAACTATCTTACGCTAAGAAGAACACACACACCCATGCCCGAGGGAGGACTCGAACCTCCGGCGGGAGCGGCCGCGCAATTCGTGACATCGCGTGTCAAACCCGCGGCCACTCCGCGCGGCAGCAAATAAGACAGGACACCTTCGCAGTAGTTACGTGTGTGCTTACTGCAAAGAATTCCAACATTATGCATGCACGAAACGTCAACACAGCACAGCCGCCTGACCGAGAAATGCAGTGAGTGGATCACATCACCACATACGGATGAGGTCTACAGCTGCGAAAAATGACGAAAACAAAAAACACCTAATACGAATCTCGAAGGTAGTAAGGTACCCACTCAGCACGTAGTCTTGCCTGACGCACTGGAGTTAAAACCTTTGATGAACTAGGGAATTCGTGGACAACTGTGGCCTAGCAATGGGACTAACGCCAAGCCATAGCGTGCTATAAAAATTTGTTAGAATTGTGGGTGCAGCTCGAAGTAAACTACATACATCAAAAAAAGTCTTGTATCACCCCGGTTCCAAGAACTCCTGAAGATACACGTTGACTTTGGACATTGGATCACAGACACAGTCCCTTTGACTGTTCAGAATGTCACTAAACCCGCCCAAAGATATAAACAAGCATGCATCAGCAGCGCCTATTAGACGGAGGGGGCCCGACAGGCGATCAGTTCCAGTCATTCCACCAGGAAGGAGGCACACGGCTCGTGTTGTCTGTAGTTCAACCATGCCTAGACGGTTCGATCGCGTCCGCATTTTTACTTTGTGACAGGAAGGGCTCTCAACAAGGGAAGTGTCCAGGCGTCTCGGAGTGAACCAAAGCGATGTTGTTCGGACATGGAGGACAAAAAGAGAGACGGGAACTGTTAATGACGTGCCTCGCTCAGGCCGTCCAAGGGCTACTACTGCAGTGGATGACCGCTACCTACGGATTATGGCTCGAAGAAACCTTGACAGCAACGCCACCATGTTGAATAATGCTTTCCGTGCAGCAACAGGACGTCGTGTTACGACCCAAACTGTGCGCAATAGGCTGCATGATGCTCGACTTCACTCCCGACGTCCATGGCGAGGTCCATCTTTGCAACCACGACATTACGCACCGCGGTACAGATGGGGGCAACAACATGCCGAATGGACCGCTCAGGATTGACACCACGTTCTCTTCACCGATGAGTATCGCATATGCCTTTAACCAGACAATCGTCGGAGACGTGTTTGGTGGCAACCCGGTCAGACGGAATGCCTTAGACACACTGTCCAACGAGAGCACCAATTGGAGGTTCCCTACTGTTTTGGGGTGGCATTATGGGGCCGACGTACGCCGCTGGTGGTCATGGAAGGCACCGTAACGGCGGCCGTATGATATTTGAATGCCATCCTCCGACCGATAGTGCAACCATTTCGGCAGCATATGGGTGAAGCATTCGTCTTCATGGGCGAAAATTCGCGCCCCCATCGTGCACGTCTTGTGAATGACTTCCTTCAGGATAACGACATTGCTCGACTAGAGTGGCCAGCATGTTCTCCAGACATGAACCTTATCGAACATGCCTGGGATAGATTGAAAAGGGCTATTTATGGTCGACGTGACCCAACATCCATTCTGAGGGGTCTACACCGAATCGCCGTTGAGGAGTGGGACAATCTGGACCAACAGTGCCTTGATGAACTTGTGGATAGTATGCCACGACAAATACAGGCATGTATCAATTGAAGAGAACATGCTACTGGGTATTAGAGGTACCGTTGTGTACAGCAATGTGGACCACAACCTCTAAAGGTCTCCCTGTATGGTGGTACAACATAAAATGTGTCGTTTTCATGAGCAGTAAAAAGGGCAGAAACGATGTTTATGTTGATATCTATTCCAATTTTCTGTACTGCTTCCGGAACTCTCGGACCCGAGGTAATGCAAAACTTTTTTTGGTGTGTGTATTTGTATACGATTTGAAAGAAACGTTAGCAGATGTAAAAGGAATTTTACTGGAGAACTCTGAGTCACAATGGACTTAAGATTATCATGTTTGTTTATTATTCTCTCGTAGACAGAAAAGAGTGTAATGTGTGGTCGAATGAGTGAGTCACGTTGACAAATTGCAGCAACAATTTCGAGAATCCGTCCATGGAGTAATGAGGGTATCAAACATTCCAGGAAACAATGCTGTAATTAGGAAGGTGGCGAAAGCAGTGCTCATACAGTTATTCCAAGATGAGAGGATTAAAATAGTCGTGAGAGCAAGAAGAGACGACTTAACCTTAACACAAACAGCTGATCTAACATTATCAAATAAAGCAACCGTCGCCTCTTCTAAAGAAAAGTTCAGTGAATCCGGTCGCCCAAGAAATTATGGTTTCACGTTCAAGGGAGAAGACCATCACGCAAGGAACTTCACTATGGGGAAACACGTCAGGAAAATAGACGCCATGCATCAGAGTTGTAGTGGATCAGAGAAATGGGTACCCCATCCTTCACCGCAGCCGAAAAGGATAGAGGTGTTGTGTACGACTTCATACACAATGGTAAGGAGAGGTGGGCTACAGAGTGGTGCAACAATTGTCGTCGTAGGACTGCTAGGGAGGAGCAGAAATGGTAAGTTATCACAGTTAACAGAAGATTCACTTAACATGGATATCTCCAAGCAAGTGAAGACTCATTACAAATAATGCAACAAGAGATAGAACCAGCTCATACAATAGCAACAATGATGAGGCTATCTGAACTAAGCACGAATGATGGTGTCGAAGCAGCGACTAGGCGACGTCTGTGTAGCGTCACGTATCGACGAGGCTCCAAGTGTGAGTGGGCTGTGTGGCTGCCATAGGCTGTCCCACGTTGTGGCAGCAGAGGGCGCCCGTGGTACAGAGCTGCTGGAGGTGTAGCTCAGCAGACGTTCATAACTGGGTGTTCCGAATCTGTACTACCACTATCGGCATATGAGGGAAACTTGCAGTTGCGTGGCCAACTATGATACTGTGCCACAAGAGGAAACTGTACAGAGGTCATCACAGCAATACTGGAAGCATGCGACCAATGGGGTGTCCTCAGTACGATTCTCAAGTGCATACAAGGTCATACAAGGTCATACAAGGTCATGTGATCAGGCGAGACCAATAACATTTCATGTTTGTAGTCAACCTGAATACTTAGGCCAACGGTGTTATTCTGATGCCGCACTATCAAATACGAGGACTCAGAACCGGGAAATGAAAGAACGGCAAAATTATACTCAGTAGACTTCAAGGGCAGGAACAATTTTGTAAATATAAGATGCACATAGGGAAGCGCAATAATGAAAAGATTTATAGTAGATAGTTTCGTTCAGGTTAGCTTAATAGAGGAATCGGCATTGAAGGATACGAAGGGCAGTAATGCCGTCGAAAGAGTAAACTGAGGAGGCAAAAGTGATGAGATACCTCCTAATATCATGTCGGACCTATTTTTGCTCAGCGCAGTGCAGCAACTCAAAGTAGCATGCACACCACAAGTCTTTGGAAGTCCCCTGTAGAAATATTGAGCCATGCTGCCTCTATAGCCGTCCATAATTGCGAAAGCGTTGCTGGTGCAGGTTTTTGTGCACCACCTAAAATCTCGATTATGTGCCACGACGGGAGATCTGGGTGGAGAAATCATCTGCTCTAATTGTATAGAATGTTCTTCAAACCAATCGTGCACAACTGTTTCCCAGTGACATGGTACATAGTCATCCATAAAAATTCCGTTGTTTTTGAGAACATGAAGTCAATAAATGGCTGCAAATGGTCGCCAAGTAGCCGCACCTAACCATTTCCAATCAATGATCGGTTCAGCTGAACCAGAGGACCCAGTCAATTCCATTTAGAAATAGCCCACACCAATGTTGAGCCACCACTAGCTTGCACATTTCCTTGTCGACAACTAGGGCCCATAGCTTCATAGGAGTCTGCGTCACCCTCGAATTCTACCATCAGCTCTTACCAACTGAAATCGGGACTCATCTGACCAGGCCATGGTTTTCATGTAGTCTAGAGTCCAACAGATATGGTTACGAGCCCAGGAGAGGCGCAGCAGGCGATGTCGCGTGTCGCGCTGTTAGCAGAGCTACTCGCGTCAATCGTCTGCTGCCATAGCCCCTTAACACTAAATTTCGCCGCACTGTCCTGACGAATATGTTCGTCGTACGTCTCAAATTTATTTCTGCTGTTATTTCACTCAGTGTTGCTTGTCTTTTATCACTGACAACTCTACCCAAACGTCAGTTCTCTCGGTCGTTAACTGCATTGTCCGCGGTGAGAGGTAATGCCTGACACTTGGTATGCTCGGCATACTCTTGAACCTGTTGATCTCGAAATATTGAATTCCCTAACTACTCCGAAATGGAACATCCCACGCGTGTAGCTCCAACCACCATTCCGTGTTCAGAGTCTGTTAATTCTCGTCGTTCGGCCATACTCACGTCGGAAACCTTTTCACATGGAACACCTGAGTACAAATGACAGCTTCGCCAATACAGTATCCTTTTATGCCTGGTGTACGAGATACTACCACCATCTGCATATATGCATATCACTATTCCATGTGTATAACTTAAGAATAATGGAACTAACAGAAAGACGTGGAGCCGTGATACTACCTCTGTGGATATATGACACTATGTGAGTGGAACACAAATTTCATATAGCGAAGGACGAATTAGATGCCTCGTATGAAGGAGTCTTGGGGAGAAATCTCTGCGAGAGTTTGAAGGCAATTGTAGATAACGCAACGAAGTCGCTATCGGTCAAGGGCAGACCAATATTGTCATACGCATAACTGGAACCGAACCGGCGAATCTCGCGGACCGGGAGAGAGCCGCGGAGAGATGAGCAGAGTCCCGTGGATCGGAAATTACGCAGCTGAGAGAAACGCATCGTGATGGCAAATGCGACACCAGATGTATCAGTAGGAATTCAGGGAGGATCGGACATAGAGCCGAGAGAGGAGACAGATCTCCAGAGGGAAGATTCAGAAGAAATAAGAAACGACAGAGCGCCTCATGTAAAGGAATCAAGGAACAAAGACCGGCAGCAGACGGAAAGGAGAAGGAGCCTGTATGATGTTATACGAATAGCCCCATGAGGGTAAAAGATCTTAAGGAACAAAGTTCAGAACACAGATCTGTCCAAACAAATATTGGAGAAGCAGCAGTTGCTGATGAGAGTATATTTATCTGCAGCCTTAATGACTGTGCAGAGAGAGACATGTGTCACAAATAGTTTGAATACCACAGAAGAAGGAGTTCATTGGAATGCCCCAAACCGAAGATAGAAGCAGTACCTAACATGGGAGAAAGCGAGGAAACCCGCATACATAGTAGAGTTTCAGTGTACCTAGAGACAAGGTCCAGAATTAGCAGATTGAACGAAATGGTGGGAGCGGATCACTTAAACGAAGATGAAAGACTTCTATTATAGAATTATGAATGGCATATCATGAGATATGTCTAGTTTCGTGGTTCTCTGCCACTCGTTTAAGCACAATTAAAAGGTATAAAACTTTGAGTTTATGCCTGTAGGTCTGGTTTGAAACGTCAAAAGTCTTACAGCCTAAGTCGTACCTGAGGGTGAATTCGTTAATCGTACCCGTACGACTTAGGCCCTGATTGAAATTACATGCCATCTAAAAACTGTTTTTCTTTTCAGCTGATCCATATGACGAAGAAAGCTAATGGTAAGTAGAAGCAGGATGATATTGCGGAAGCTTTACTGAAACACTGGAATGGTGAAACTGGATTTAATGAAGCATGTAGGTGATATAATATACGAAAGCTGCGGCGTCATCTGAGGCGTTTAAATAAAATATCAAAATCTGAAGACCTACTGATATGACTGTAGAGATGGAAGATGAATTAGCATGGCATGTAATTAAGTTCCTTCGGAGTAACCATTACCGATTTAAGGAAACTTGCCTACCAACTTCCTGAGAAATATGATTTATCGCATCGCTTCAATAAAGAAAAAAAGGATAGCCAGTAAACTGGTATTGCAGATTTATGAAAGATCATCTGACTTTGTCTTTGTGAGTTCCCTAGGTAATAACGATGGCACGAAGGGAGGGGTTTAACAAAGGGCGTGTTATTTGGTGTTTTGATAAATATGAGGAAGCACTAGATGAACATAAGTTTCCTGATGACCGAGTGTAGAACTAACGAAATGGCGCAATTTCAGACATTTTACTGGCCTCACGCAGATAAGATTTTATGTACGTAGACTGAAGCGGCGAGTGAAAACATGTATCAATGTCGGGAATCGAAACCGGGTCTGTTGCTTACTAGGCACCTGCGTTAGCCACTAAGCTACTTTTGGACAGCAATTCACACAACTGCACGGATTACCCTAACACGCCATCCCTCCTCGATCTAAATTCTCACTGCCAGTGTATTTTAAATTCCCCCTTAGACAAACTCCTTGCACATCTTAACGCTAACACTTAGACGTGACCCAGTCACTGACACAAGTTATATGGCTTAAAACAGCTTGACACATGCTATGAACACAACTCACAAATACTATTACGTAGAATTACTATTTCCCCCGTCCCATATCCGCATATTACTAAAATAATGACCATAACATATGCCTTCTACAAACTCAACGCGTGGCATAGCTACCAGAACAGAATAAATGTTTATATGATGCTCACCACGTTACAGTTACAGTTGCGAAGTCTGGATTCTCGCAACAGTGATCTACTGCAGGCGTTGAGGCGGAGAACTTCAGATGCCCAATCTCCAGATGAAAATAGTGGAGTCAACACTTCTGACGCCAATTTACAGAGGGGCCGAGTAGACGACAGCTCTCTACGGTGTCAGGAATCGTCTGGAAGCGCTCGTGGGGATACGAAAACATGATTACTCAGTGAATCGTTTATTTTGACAATTTTTATAAAGGGTGGTGCACTGTTGGCCGTAGTTGCCTCCTGCCCTGGTCACGGACAGACTCTCGATGTCCGTCGCTGCGGCAGTCCATGGCCTGCGTCCTAGCGAGACGTCGTTCCTCTTGCGTCGATGCGGATGCCTATCCCATCTGGTACAGCATGGATGGCTGCTACCGCCTGCGAGAGTGTACTAGATCCCACTCCGTACCTCTTCTTCCCTGGACCACCCCATCCGCGGTGTGGTGTAGGCGGCAGGCGTTGAACCCAGTACTGCCGGCCTGGTATGTCCCGCACCCGGATGCGCTTAGGCGTACAGGACGGTGGTACGCCAGGAACCCTGATAGTCGTCTTTCGTCCCACACTCAGAGAGTACAGTACCTGGTACTGCATTGCTGCTGGTAGTTCATCAGCTCTCCCATCAGTAGTGGTTGGTGTGACACAGCATGAAGTTCGTCAGCAGCTCTGCGGCAGTTCACGGCTGGCTGGTACTGCGCTGGTTGATCTGAGACAAGACTTACTACAACAACACGGTCGTGGAATGGAATGTCATCGACACGGACCGCGTCGTTTCGATTCACCTAAACCGTGCTTCCCTACTTGGAGCTGGGGCTCCGGTATTTAAAGAGCTGTTCGTAGTTCTGTGAAGTGCAGTTAACTAGCGATGACCGCATGTGGCCTCGCTATTCTGCTACCCTTGCTTTAATTCTCTCTTAGTAGCTAGTTAAATTGGTCTATGAGTGTTTTCCCAAGCCATGTCTATTGCTTCTTGCGGCATCCCGCGGCGCCAATTAGCGTGCTTAGTAACTGTCCTTTTCTGTTCTCATTCTGCTACTGCAAACTGTGTTGCCCGTCTGTCTCACATCGCCGTGCTTCCTGATCCCCCGCTAATCGTGACTTAACTAGCTATCTCACGTAAAGGTGGTTGAACTCCGCTAAAAACTGTAGAACTTGAAACCCGTATTACCCTGTGCCGCAACAACACTGAAGCGGCATATTCGTGTCTATGTTCAAATCGTGGCAGTGTCGTAAAGCAAACTAACATTGTAGAACTCTGAGTAATGCAGACACCTAGATTACTTCGTATGGAAGCAGCAGTAAACGGTCTTAAGGCAACAGGCTTATGGCCATATAATAGAAATGTCGTCACTGAAGAGGACCTTGTAGCTCCTACTGTTTATAATGCTGATCAATCAGACCAACAATTTGCTGATAGAACTGAAGCGAAAAGGTGAAAATCTGGAAGGCGTCCTAACGTTGCAACACCACTCACTTATCAGTCTGGACCTTCTACAATGTCTTAAGAATGTGGACCAAAAAACAAAATTGCAACTGTTTCCGAAACTAATAGTCAACAAATACGTTCTTAATTGAACGCTTTATCTTCCATGCTATGTATAAGGATAGTTATTAAGAAAAATACGAAGCGACCTAAACTAACAAATGAATTAAAATCAAGTCCCTACAGAAAGGGAACAGTAGTCCAAGAAAAGGCAAATAAAAATAGGAAACCTTTGCACAGACCTATAATAAAAGAGACAGACTGAAGGAAATTTTAACAACAATAAAAACCTAAAAAAAATGGTTCAAATGGCTCTAAGCACTATGGGACTTAACATCTATGGTCATCAGTCCCCTAGAACTTAGAACTACTTAAACCTAACTAACCTAAGGACATCACACACATCCATGCCCGAGGCAGGATTCGAACCTGCGACCGTAGCAGTCGCACGGCTCCGGACTGAGCGCCTAGAACCGCTAGACCACCGCGGCCGGCAAAAACCTGAAAGGCAGAGGGAATTGGTTACATCAATCGTGTAAGGAAGATCGAGGAGAAGACATTATTCAGCGTATGAAATGTAAATGCTGGGTACATGACCTGTGGGCTACCGTGGAAAGTAAAATTTCGAAATATTTCTGAGATATCTGTGTTCAAACCAACTGATTCTCCATATGCCAATTAAAGCAGTTTGTTAAAAATTTATATTTTGTTTCCTATGTGTAATTTCATTACGTGTAACTGTGGAAGTAACATAACGTTTGTAGTTTTCAAGTCGTTGCTGTGACTTTTTTTACTTTATTCAATGGATTTATTATGTGGTCGCTGACTTCTTAAGTACGACTTAGGCTATAGGGAGTACTAATTGAGAAATCAGGCGCCTTAATCGTACCGAAGCTACAGATTTGAAAACGCTTGATAACTCATTTTGAGAAAAGATTTTTGTATTTGTGTAGAAGCTGGTTGATAGACTGAAAAATAAATATACAGTGTAGGCAAAAGAAATTATGTTATTTAAATTATTCTATCAAAAACAATGATTCTGTCTTAAGGGGTACGAAACCTATTTCACCTGTCTGGAAATAGATTAACGTACATTGAGACGGTGAACCATTAGTTTAACTTGAAACCAGAGGCATAAGGTACAGTGATACATATCCGATCCTACGGACTATAAAAGACACAAAACGAAGCCATCAGAAATTAGAGAGGTGCGATGTTAAGGGAGGGTATCATTATACCGAGCACAAGTGAGTGGAATTTTTCGTTATTGATGAGTCTGAGGAAGTTGGATGCATCAGGGAAGCGAAAGAGGAGAACAGGTTTGGAGTACAGGGGAGTAAATAACGTCTACATTAGCTTTGTATTTCCTTTACCCGATATTGAAGAGATTTTAGGTAACGTAAGAAAAGCCAAATGTTTCATGAATTTAGACTGTGCGAAGGGAAACCAATGGATACTGTTGAAAGATGATAGAGAGAAAACAACTTCCTCTACTAGAGATGGGCATTACAAATATAAAAGATCACTGATGGGAATAACAGATAGCTGAACTGCTTTTCAGAGTCTGATGAACACCGTAGTTACCACGCTTCTGGGACACTGCAGACTAGGAGAAGCGTTTGAGAGGTTCCCACTGCATCATTTAAAATTGCAGGTCGGCAAGTGTGAATTCCTAGTAGAGGTAGCTTACTTATGGTACGTAATTACGACGGAAGGATTAAAATCCTGACCACGGAAGGCGAGCGTGATAAAAAAGTATCCAGAACCCATTACCATGTAGCAGTTAAACAGCTCTATAGGGATTATGTCATTTTATCATAGTTTTATCAAGGACTTCAGCTGGACAGTGAAAAAGTTACGTGAATTACTGAAAAAAGGAGCAAATTACGAGTGGTAGACTCAGCAGGAAGCAGCTTTCTACGAAGTGAAAGAGAAAATAGTTAGCCTTCCTCCTCCATCCCCCAAGATCTACATATACATCTACATTTACATGGATACTCCGTGAATCATACTTAAGTGCCTGGCAGGGGGTTCATTGAACCACCTTCACAATAATTCTCTATTATTCCACTCTCGAACACAGCGCATAGAAAACGAACACCTATATCTTTCCGTGTGAACTCTGATTTCCATAATTTTGTTGTGATGATCGTTCCCCCCTTTGTAGGTCGGTGTCAATAAAATATTTTCGTATTTGGGAGAGAAAGTTGGTGATTGAAATTTCGTGAGAAGACCCCGCTGCTGCGAGAAACGCCTTTGTTTGAAAGATGTCCATCCGAAATCCTGTATCATGCCCGTGATACCCTCTTCCCTATTTCTCAATAATATAAAACACTCTGTTTTTCCTCGAACTTTCTCGATGTACTCCGTTAATCTTATCTGGTGGAGATCCCACACCACGCAGCATAACTCCAAAAGAGGACGGAAAAGCGTGATCTCTTTAGTAGATCTGTTGCATCTTCTAATTATTCTGCACATAAAACGCAGTAATTGGTTGGCCTTTCCCACAACATTTTCTATGTCTTTTTTCTAATTTAAGTTGTTCGTAATTGTAATTCCTAGCTACTTAATTGAATTTATGGCCTTCATATGTGATTGATTTATCGTGCACCTGAAGTTTAAAGGATTCGTTTTAACACACACATGGATGACCGAACACTTTTCATTATTTAGGGTCACTTTCCAATTTTCACACCACACTGATATCGTTTCTAAATAGTTTTGCAATTTGTTTTGAGCTTCTGATAACTTTATAAGACGATAAACGATAGCATCATCTGCAAATGCCCTAAAACGGCTGCTCAGATTGCCTGCTAAATCGTTTGTATCGATAAGGAACAGCAGAGAGCCTACAACACTCTTTTGGGAACGCCAGAAACCACTTCTGCTTGACTAGATGACTTACGGTCTATTACTACTAACTGTGACCTCTCTGACAGGAAATCACGAATCCAGTGGCACAACTGCGACGATATTCCATATTGACTGTGTGTCAATAGACCGTTTTCTTCGAGGTAATTCATAATGTTCGAACACAATATATGTTTCAAAATACTGCTGCACATCGACGTTAATGATATGGACCTGTAATTTAGTGGATTACTCCTATTGCCTTTCTTGAATATTGGTGTGATCCGTGCAACTTTCCCCGTTTTGAATAAGGATCTTTCGTCAAGAGAGTAATTGTATATGATAGTTAACTCAGGAGCTATTACATTAGCATATTCTGAAAGGAACCTAATTGGTATACAGTCTGGACCGGAAGACTTGTTTTTATTAAGTGACTTAAGCTGCTTCACTACTCTGATGATATCTACTTCTAACTTACTCATATTGGCAGCTGTTCTTAGTTCGTATTCTGGAATATTTACTTCGTCTTCTTTGGTGAAGGAATTTCGTAAGGCTGTGTTTATTAGCTCTGCTTTAGCAGCACTGTTATCGATAGTATTTCCATTGCTATCGCGCAGAGAGGTCGTTGATTGTGTCTTGTCGCTAGAATACTTTAGATATGAACAGAATCTCTTTGAATTTTCTGCCAGATTTCGAGACAAAGTTCCACAGTGGAAGCTATTATAATCATCTTGCATTGAAATTCGCTCTAAGTTTTGAGCTTCTGTAAAAGGCCGCCAGTCATGGGAATTTTGCGCTCCTTTAAATTTGGTATACTTTTTTTGTTGTTTCTGTAACAGTGTTCTGATCTGTTTTGTGTACCATGGGAGATCAGATCCGTCGTTTGATGATTTATTTGATATAAATCTCTGGATTGCTGTCGCAACTATTTCTTTGAATTCAAGCCACATCTTGTCTATACTAACATTGTTAATTTGGAAGCAGTGGAGATTGTTTCTCAGTAAGGCGTCAAGAGAAATTTTATCTCCTTTTCGGAATAGTTATATTTTTCGTTTACTTTGCAGGACTTTGGAGTATTAAGGCTCGCTGCGACAACCCTGTGTTAACTAATCCCTGTATCCGTTTTAGTGCTCGTTATTAGCTGAGGACTATTTTTTACTAAGAGGTCAAGTATATTTTCATAGCCGTTTACTAATCGAGTGGGCTTATGAACTAACTACCCGAAATAATTTTCATAGAACACATTTAGCACAATTTCGGCTGATGTTTTATGCATACATGCGGATCTTACAGCAGCCTGATTTTATGAGGCAGCTACAACCGACACCTTCAAGCAGTCAGTTGGTTCCTTATTGAATCAAGGAGGACTAGGACAGGATTCACCAATAGCCTTTGGATCCAGAACGCTGAACCGCGCTGCGGGAGGGTGATAAGGTCAATATGCCCTTAAGGCCAACTTATACACCCAACTAGGTATTCGTTCTTTGTGACAGTGTTGCAGTCGGATCGCTTCAGATAACAGAGAAAGGGAATAGGTACGTCCTCACGTTTCAAGATGTCCTCACGAAATTCGTTGGAGCAGAGCCTATAGCACAGCAGGATGCTGACACAATAGGGCAAGTCAGAGAACAGAGAATAATTTGCAATTCTGGAATACCATCAGTATTATTGAATGACCACGGAGCAAACTTTCTAAGTGACATCTTAAAGAGGATATGCCGTGTACTGATGATCTAAAAGACTTAGTCTTGTGCATACGAACGGCGCACTCGAAAGGAAACACCGAAAGTTAACAGAATATATGGGTCATTATGTGGGAAGAGAGAAGGAAAACTGGGATGAATGGCTGCATTTTGCCACTTCTGTATAGGGCACTACGCCACATCAATGTTTTGGGGGCAAGATGCAACATTCCCGGGATCCTAAAGTAGGATCCAGTCAAAGTCAAATTACAAGGATTACGCAACGAAACAAAAGGAAGGTATACGCCATATGCGTCAGATGACGAACAGTTTTAATACGGAATGTAAGAAAAACAAAATGGAATATTATCATCGCACTCTAAACCCCAAGGAGTTCAAGGCAGGAGACAAAGTATTATTATTTGACGAAGGTGGTCACGGAAGTTAACAAGTGCGTGGAGAGGAAGTTTTCGTGTCGTAAGGACTCGTGCACGAAATGTAGTGCTCCAGTTAACGAATAAGTTCTTAGTAGTACAAGAAAACAGATTAAAGTAGTTTATTTTACTTTTGGGATGTGACGCTGTGATTAAGTTGGGTTGATGTGCTCTGAAACATAATAGACAAAGACTAGGCTAGACTCTATCTTAAAACTGATTAAATAAAGTCTTACTTATTGAAAGGCAAAAGGTATAGATGAGAGAGGCATAGTGACCGGTTTCGGAGATAGGTCGACTCCCAATCACTTTGCTGCTATTAGCCTAACCCTCGCAGCAGTAGTAAACAGGAAAAAACAACAGAGAAGGAAGATTTCAGCGAAAAAAGTAGAAGTTAGACATGGCAGACGCAGCATCCAGTGCAGAAAGTGGAAGGAAGGGAAGCGTAACGACCATGTCTGTGGGAATTATAATTCAGCTCATGGAAAAATCTCACAAGAAGTGCATCCCATAAATGAAACTATTCCTATACCCAGAGCTTCGTCACTAGATACACAAGATCACAGTAGAACACTGGAGAAGATGTGATTGCTTATTGCACGTATAAGAGTTAGAGGGACATATTAGTGGTATCACCTGAAAAGTCTGTGTATGTACACTGAGGTGACAGAAGTCGTGGGATAGCAAGCCAGGTGCATGTCTTAGCCATGTGGTAGAGGATATAGCTTCCTTGTACAAGGGTTTCTCAAAGCAGGATCATGTGATGATAGTGGGTGGAGTGGGAAACAGTATTGATAGGGATCATTGCTACAGTGTGACCTGGTGAAAATAGCCTCTGCAGCGACCCATACCAATGTTGGGCTGGTGTCTGCTTTCGTGCGGCATGATCAGCCCCAGTTGAACCTCTCTGTCAGGAAGGTAAATATAGAGTTGGATCAGTTGCGTAAGGCGGCCACTCTTTCAGACATTGGATTGGTTCCTGTCGAGGCTATTGGCTGGGGGGATTTCGCAAGGCAATAGGAAAGGGAAGGGTAAACTGGCAGGGTTGTTAGCGAAATCCATAAGGGGGGACACTAGTACTCATGGATGTACCTCTTTTTTAGACTAATATCAATGTCCAATGAGAAGTTCAGGCAGGCAGGTGCTAAAGAGGTCCAAAACTCACAAGATTCTCACAACAGAAAAGTAAATAATAATGTTACCATATTTAACCAAAATATTGGTGGATTAAAGAAAAAATAAGATTCTCACAAAAGTAAAATAAAAAATAACCTTACCATTTTTCACCAAAATATTCCTGGATTGTAGAATAAAGTAGATGAGCTCCTGGTTTTTTAGATGACATTGAATCTGATAATGTAATAGATATACTATGCCTGTCTGAGCATCTCATTGTGTCTGATACGGAAAAGGTAAATATCAGTGGTTATACACTAGCTGCACATATGAGTAGAGAGAATAAGGTGAGAGGAGAAGTTGCCATATATGTCAAAAGTTATAACTGTGTAAAAAGCTTCATTACAAAAACATGTTGTCTAGAACAACATATAGAAGCATGTGCCTGTCAACTTAAACTGAAGGAGGGACCTTTTATAATTGTAACAGTATATAGGTCCTCTTCAGGAAACTTTCACTTATTCCTGGAAAACTTGGATAACTTGTTGTGCTATCTGTCAGGGGAAAGCAAATTGATCTATGGAACAAGTACTAATCTAATCTAATCTAATCTTTATGTGCACATACAGATGGTGGTTGTATCGCGCACACTACGTATAAAAGCGCAGAGCACTGGCGGAGCTGTTATTCATATTCAGGTGAATCATGTGAAAATGTTTCCGATGTGTTTAATGGCCGTACGACAGGATTAACAAACATTGGGCGCAGTATGGTAGTTGAAGCTAGATTTATGGGACATTCCATTTCGGATCGCATTAAGGAATTCACTATTTCGAGACACACAGTTTCAAGTGTGTGCCGAGAATACCAAATTTCAGGCATTACCTCTCACTACGGACAACGCATTCCGGCCTTCACTCAACGACCGAGAGAATTGGTGCTTGCGTAGAATCGTAAGTGCTAACCGACAAGCAACACTGAGTGAAACAAAGACCGAAGTCAATGTGAGACGTATTACAAAAGTATCCGTTAGGACAGTGCGGCGAAATTTGGCGTTAATGAGCTATTGCAGCAGAAGATCGACGCGAGCACTTTTTAAAACAGTACGACTTGGCCAGCAGCGCCTCTCCTGGACTCGTGACCATACCGGTTGGACCCCAGACTGCTGGAAAACGGTGGTCTGGTCAGGCGAGTCCCGATTTCAGTTGGTAAGAACGGATGGTAGGGTTTGAACCTGGTGCAGACCCCATGAAACCATGAATCCAGTTTGTCAACAAGGAAATGTTGAAGCTGATGGTGGCTCCATATTAGCGTGTGTTGTGTTTACGTGTAAAGGACTGGGTCCTCTGATTCAACTGAACCGATCATTGACTGGAAATGGTCATGTTCGAGGGAAAAAAACTATCCTTTTATGAATATTAGCTGTAATCCTTGTAACTTAGGAAGACACGTAGAGTGCAAGCCGCTTTCGTCAACCCATTAAGAGTCATACACATTGAGAAACCACTGATTTCACGCCCTCTAATTGCAAATCGGATGTAAAAAGCGACTCAGTCACATCGCATCGGTAAACAGACAGGCCAAACACCGTATACAGACGCCCTCAAATGCCAAGCAAGGCACAGTTAAAATTCTCCAGAGTTCGAGAGTTCCAGCGAACGGCCGCATCCTCGGTGAATGAGTAGTGCCTCAGAAGACAGGATCATTATCACTGTATCTTGCTTGATTACTTGAGCTTGACTGCGCTGCCGTGATTTGGGTGGTCCTCCTGTGGACTGTCTTGTTATAATTGTTGTATGATGTGTAGTTGGTGGAGTGAATTTGTATGAGTTTAATTTATGTTTGGTTGTTGTGCTGCTGTTATCTACTCTATGTGTACGCTAGTGACTTTAACTGTAGAAACTGCTCGTCTTTCCTTTCACCCAGTTTCTGTAGTCATGTGAGCAAATCTCTTATTTTCATTCCTTCTCATTCCAAATTCTTGCTTTACGGTATGTTACGCTGCTGTAGGTCATATTGCATGTCATTTCTTTTTGCTTTAAAAATGTCACTGCGCGGCTGACACAACTCTATGCGCCTAACTGATATTGTGTAGATCTGGTCAGTTCTTACACCTTCGGATGAACTCCGCGTTATTGCTCAGTGTCTCCGTGTAATAAGAAGCAATTGCCAGGGGAATGAATATTAGAATTTAACGTCCCGTCGACATTGAAATTATTGAGGGTAGGAAATCGTCATATGCATTTCGTAGAAACAATCACACCATTTGCGATTTAGGGAAGCCACAGAATATTTTCATATGGGCGAATGTTTGGAAAAAATGACATGGCGTGTGGCGAAGGCCTCCCAGCCTGTAGACACGATCGCCTGGTGCAAGTATTTTGAGGTGACGCCACTTCGGCGACTTGTGAGTCGAAAATGTGTGGAATTTCAACTGCCGTCCTCCTAAACGTGATTCCAGTGTCTTACCACTGTGTCATGTCAACAGCTTCAGCATTGTATCAGCAGTTCTATGTACGTCACTGCTGGATACATTTCTCCTTCAGTAGTCATACAAAGGGCTAAAATTTATACCTTAAATTTTAGTAGTTTGTGTGACCACTGAAGGAGAAATGTGTTCTGCGGTATTTTTCTCCGCTCGTGTACTAGGTGTTGTGTTGTCCTCTTCATCATATCATCCTCATTACCGGCACGCAAGTCATCGAATGTGGCATTGAGTGAAATAGGACTTGCACTCGCCTGACGAACTTCCCCGTATGGGGCCTCCCGGCCAACAATGCCACAGGCTCATTTCATTTCATTATACCTTAAAAGTAATGATAGAAATCGGCAGCTCGGAGCATTCACACTTTCTGTTATAATTCTAAGAAAATTGCTTTACTTTCACGGCGTACATTGGACATTTCACAGCTTCAGTGATTTCATCTCCTAATAGCGCGACATACACATTCCATTTCTTGAGTTTTTCGGGCGATATGAGTATTTCATGAGATTTCAGGGTTCCACCGCGGCGATATTGACTTGTCCTTATAAATGAGGATGGTGAGTTTCGAGTGGATAAGGCGTGGGAGCTGGTAGTTCTTCAATATGATCCTAGAGCCATGTCGACGACTACTTGCACGCTACGACTTCCTTGTTGAATTGTATGTTTACGGAATAGCCCTGGTTGAAATGCCCTCTTATAACACGAGGTTTTGGCACGAGAAATTTTACGTAACGCTATCTGATTATGTTTTTAAGAACAGACTCGCAAGGGGAAACCTTACACTGCGCAACCATCGATCTATGGGCAAAAATAAATAACGGGTTGTTATAATTAAAGTGCAGCCAGTCACGGAGGTCCAGTGTGGGCGTAATTATCGTGAGCTAGCGAAACTTGTAGATAGGTTAATGCGTTAATGAGGAACCAATTTACACTAGAAGAACCAGTAATTCCAGTTGTGGCCTTCCGGTTCAAATCTAGCGCTCTACACTGTATGACGGTATGATATCCATTCTGTCATTTGAGAAGCCACAACGTGAGTGAACAGTATGGCTGTTGAGAGCAGAGACCGTGAGCTGGTAGTGAAACTATCTGATGCGTATGGCAGCAATTACAGGGCTGCGTTGAGACATCATCGCTGACTGAAAGGTCTGAGAAAAGGCCAAATGTCAGTAAATGCTTTAAAGAAGATGATAATGAAATTCCAAAAGACTAGTTAGTCTGGTTTGGCACCTGGAAGAGAAAGGCGTCCTATAGTGGTAGAAATTAATGTCGAGGTTGGTGTTGCTATAACTGATTATGCAGCAATTGCCCTGGTTACTGCTAGTGCTCGTGTAGTGTCCCATGGTCAACAGTACGAAAAGTTTCGCGATCTATCTTAGACTGGTATCTGTACAAGAGCCAGAAGGTTGCAGCAACTGAAAGCTCATGATCCGCTGCAACGTTCCGAATTTGCTCTTCGGTTTCTGGCATGGATCGAAGTTGATGAAATGTGGCTGGGCGAGCGAGGGTGTTGTGAATACACAAAACGTCAAAATTTGGACACAGTTAAAACGCGTGTTGTGCACGCAGAGCCGTTGCACTCGTCGTATGTGACTGGTTAGTACGGACTCATGAACACCTTCATTCTCAGTCGCTTCTTCTTTGAAGAGAGAGCAACCAGAGGAAGGTGTACAACGACGTCTGCGCGATGTAGAGACCTCCTTGTACAGTATGTGATGCAACTGTGTTTAAACACACTGTTTTCATGCAAGATGGGTCAACACCTCATGTCGATTGCCAAGTGAAAGATCTGCTTAATGCAACCATCCACGAACGTATTATCTGCAAAGGTTTTCCAGGTTCATGACGTTCAAAATCATTTGATTTGAATCCAGGGAGCTTTTGGCTCTGGGGATATCTAAAAGAAAGCGTTTACCAGGAACACGTTTACTCTCTACATCTACATCTTCGCCTGGATCTACATGATTTACTCTACAACTCACAATTAAGTGCGTGCCTGTAGGAGGGCTCATCGAACCACTTTCAAGCTGTTTTTCTACCTTTCCACTCTCGAACAGCGTACGGGAAATACGAACGCTTAAATCATTCTGTGCCAACTCTAATTTCTCTCATTTTATTATGATGATCGTTTCTCCCCATGTGGATAGCCGCCAACATTACATTTTCACACTCTGAGGTGAAAGGTGGTGATCGAAACTTCATGAGAAGACCCTACCACACTGAAAAACGCCTTCGTCTTAATGGTTGCCACCTCAATTTGTGTATCATATCACTGGCACTCTCTCCCCTATTTTGCAACAATACAAAACGAGCCGTCTTTCTTCGCACTTTTTCGATGTCCTCCTTCAGTCCTAACTGATACGGACTATGCCGCACGGTAGTACTCCAGAAGAGGCGGACAAGCGTAGAGTAAGCAGCCTTGTTGCATTTTATAAGTCTTCTGCCATAAGACACAGTCTTTGTTTTGCTTTCCCCACAACATTATCTATGTGATATTTTTACTTTAAGCCATTCGTAATTGTAGTCTGTAACTATTTTGTTGAATTAACAGCCTTTAGATTTCTGTGATTAATCGTGTAACCGAAATTTAGCCGATTCCTTTTAGTCCTCATGTGGATGACTTCACAATGTTCATTATTTGCAGTCCATTTCCAATTTCACATCACTCAGAGGACTTGTCTATATCATTGTGAAATTCGAGCTGATCAAATGATGACCTTCCAAGACGGTAAATGATAGTATCCTCTGCAAACAATCTAAGTGGAATGCTCAACTTGTCTTCTAAATCGTTTATGCGGATCGTGTAAAGAAGAGGGCCTATAACAATTCATTGGGGGACGCCAGCATTTACTTCTGTTTCACTCGATCCCTGTCCATCAGTTAACACGAACTGTGACCTTTCTGACAGGAAATCCCGACTCCAGTAGCACAACTGAAACGACACTCTATAGGCACGAAATTTGATTAGAGGGCGCTTGTGTGGAACAGTATAAAAAGCCGTCCATATTTTTATATGGAATCAATTAGACATCCCATGTCGACACCACATATTACTTCGTCAGAATAAAGAACTAGTTGTGTTACACAAGTACGATATTTTCTCAATTCGTGTTTTCGGTCAAGAAATCGTCCTCTTCGGGATAATTCGTAATGTTCGAGCACAGTATACTCGTGTATTCCAAAATCCTTCAGTAAATTGATATTTGAGATATGGATCTTACATTCACGGATTTCTCCTATTTTCCTTCTTGGGTATTGGTGTGGCTTCTGCAACTATCCAGTCTTAAGGTATGGATCTTTCAACGAGCGAGCGGATGTACATGATTGCAAAGTATGGCGATATTGGCCTGGCCGACTAGCCACCCGGTCAAACGCGCTGCTTCCCGAGCGGGAAGGCGTGCCGGAGTGTCGAGGACCGATGTGCCGGCCAGCCTGTGGATGGTTTTTAAGCCTGCCCCGGCGGATGGGGGCTGGTTTCCCTTATTTCGACTCAGTTATACTATGACAGCGATTAGTGCACAATCACTGTCTCAACGTAAGTGTACATCATAATTACTCTACCACGCAAAAAATTAAGGTACACTCGTCTGGTATGCGACGTTTCTGGAGGAGGGGGCAGGGGTCCACTGGGGGCCGAACCGAACAATAACCCTGGGTTCGGTGTGGGGAGACGGTGGGGTGGGTGGACCGCTGTGGCCTGTTGTGGGGTTGTGAACCACTGAGGGATGCGGTGGGACGAAGCCTGCCCATCTCCTCTAGGTCCCTGAGTCAATACACAGTACACAATGGGGCTATTGTATCAGCGTGCTCTGAAGAGAACGTGAATGGAATACAGTCTGTACCAGAGGACTTGCCTTTATTAAGTTATTTAACCTACTTCGCTTCACTGAGGATATCTAGTCTTGGAAGTTTCTCATCTGCAGTTTTTCTTGATGCGAATGTGGAATATTACTTTGTTGAAGGAATTCGCCAAAACTGTGCTTCAGTGGCACTTTAGTCAGTAACATCACCATTGTTATCTCACAGTGGAGGTATTGATTGCATCTTGCCACTGGTGTTCCTCACATACGATCAGAATCTCTTCGGGTGTTCTGCCATATCTAGAGACAGAGTTTCGTTGTGGAAACTGTTAGAAGCATTTCACATTGGAGTTCACGCTAAACATCTAGCTTCTGTAAAACTTCGTCAGTCTTAGGGATTTGGGTACTTTTAAATTTGGTATGATATTTTGTTGCCTCTGCAAAATTGTTGTGACCTATTCTGTGAACCATGGGGGTTCAGTACCCCCTCATGTTTATATAGCTGCTCTGTTTGGTATGAAGGCCAGTATACAGGACCACGTTTCTCAGAGTCTACCAGAATTGCTGTGAGAAACTGTTGCTCACATTTTGCGGATGCATCATCTCGTTGACGTCTCTGGGGCTCATATTGAACAGATTGTGTAACTGGTGGTTCATAACAGAATCAACATTATGGCACTCTCATCTGCTTGACCTTTTCTGACCACATCCTGCTCCTAATGAAAAACATTACTATACGTCTTATCGTGTCCTGACACAGGGCAGAGGGAAAATAGGTTGTTGACTTGGATCAGTGCCCAGCACTGTTACAGGGTATCTACGAGATATAAAGATTTTGATGCTAGACAGAATGCTTGCAGCAGAATACTCATGGAAATGAGGGGTCTGATTAGCAATATTTATTTTCGATCAGAGTAACTACTATACCAAAGCCTAATTCTAAACATTACACAAAGCAAAGGAGGCAACTGGCTGCAAAGCAGAAGTCAGTGTCTGAAGTCATGGAGGGGTGTGGGGTGGGGGGTTGGGGGTCAAATGCTAACACAAGCAGTGAACACTAGCAACACGTTCAGTACAAACTTGAGAGCAGCACTCCAAGTAAGAAAAACACACAAGTCGTAGCTTACTAAGGCTGACCACAAGTGACACGGAGTCGGCGCCCCAGCGATCTGACTGAGAATTCTCTCTGTATACAAAAACATGGGTTTTCAGAGAATTGTGGCGGTGCACCATTTCTGCCTTCGTATAGTCGACCCACCAATCCACTGCCATTTAAAAAGTTTGGCCAATCTGGCGAGTCGTTCAGCACCTCAAGAGTGCCTCTGACCACTCAGTTTTGCATTCCTCTCCCACTCCTACTCGGTAGGTAGGGATGCTTCAGGATTTTAAATTAACAGACTCCAAGTCAAGAAAGCTAAACGTCAATGCCACTATTATAATGGCCATCAACAACAGTGTTTTACGTCAATTGGCCTCGCCCTCCGCCCTCCTGTGGGTGGGAAAGCTGTAGTAGTACTCTAACCTGTGTGAACCGACTGACATTTCTGTTCTCAGGAGCAAGTATCAGGCATGCTGTCTCCGCTAAGACATGCCTTTTTGAGGACATCTTCTACAGTGGTGCCTTATGACAGCATTTTGGCGATGGATGTGTTACCAGTTAATTCTTTGAAGTAAAAACTCTCCTGTGGGACAGGTGCCAAGAGAGTCTATAATTTGAACAGCTCTAGTGTTACTGTTTATCTCTGGTAATCTAAACACTACCATTTTTGCCTGATTTCTGCATTGTATCTCTGAATTAGTACCTTCGGGTGCCCCTAATGGCTCACAAATAGCCATAAGTGTAACAATATATAAATCATTATATCATCAATATATGACATCTCCCCCTGCATGGACAAGATTTGTTCAAAATTATTTGGCAACAAATTTGTAATCTGGCTTCTGTTGTAGCTAAAACGTCTTAGCTCTAGAAACAACATTATAGACGTTCTTGGTTAGCGATTTCAGTTCTCTTTACATTTTGCACTTTGTTAAGTTTGTATTTCATTTCACTTTTGCACACATGTAGAAATGAGCATAAAACACTGCTTCATTTTTCACTGCACTTATATACACATAAATACATACACATAGAAGCATCGCCATAAAACATTGATTCTTTTTTCATGAAGACATGCATTATATAGAATATAAATTTAAATCATTTGCTAATCAACTTTTATCTTTTTTTACATTAAAGATACAAATGAAAAGTTTTTCTCTCTCATTTGTTTTTACATTAGATGTACACGTTCTTATTTATTTGTCTATTTTTCTTCACATCACTCATGCTTAAACATAGCAATAAAGCATGTTACATATCATCGTTAAAACAATAAATCTGAAAGACAGTACACCATCTTACAAAACTCTTCTTTAAATTTTAGCTACGTGGTTCATACCAGTTTCTTATGTATCAGGGGAGTTTTGCAATAGCAATTGATATGAACTAATTTAAAATAATGTTCAATAAACCAATTTATATTTGAATGAGTAGTCCAGATATTTCGAAAATAAAAATTTGTGATTTTAACTACAATGTTACAAAACCAAAATTAGGTGAAATTTTTATTTATGTTATATGAATACTGATACTCTCAATTATGAATTTTTTTTAAAGCTAGGAAATTAATTATAAATGTATGTGATACTAGTGATTCTCCAAAATATAATATCTACAAACCTTTGCAAGTAAATAAGAAAGTTTTTCCAAAACTGAAATATGAAAATGGTGGAAAAATTATGTAACATGTTAGTAGAAGCTCTTTAATGTATTTGTATGAAGTTGGTGAAAAACAATAAAGAATCTAAAGGAGTTAAACCATCAGTTGCGAAAAATGAAACTATTTCGATGATTATAAAAATGTTTCATGTACAAAATAAAGCAATACAGACAAATGAATTTACTTAGCTCGTTTAAACCTCAATATTATACAGCTGAATGTACTATACTTGTTTTAAATTCTGATGGGGATAAATGGGTTGTATTACAAAATGGGATTAAGAAGATACCATATGATCATAAATGAAATCCAAATAAGATAAATGATAATAAAATGATTTTTGCAAGAATTGAACAGTTGCAGAGAATACTAAACAAATAAAAATTATTAATTTTTAATACACTTCAATTATTTGGTAATTTTGTCTGTTTTGGTAATAAAATTTAAAAACAAATTTCCACAACAACATTAAAATTTTTTGTAAACTCTTTCTTTATCTTTTTGATATTTTGCAGGTAGTAACTCAGCTTTCGAATGATCATTATAACGAATGTATTTAGAGGAATTTTTAATTTCCTTTTCACGCTTCTCAGAAATTAATGTTTCAATATCCCAATTATGAAGAACCATTTAACTTTAAGTTTATTACCATTCTTATTTAGAACTTTTTCAACAAGGTAACCTACTGCAAAATTAATTTTTAATAGTTCTTCTTCATAAAAAATTCCTTTTACTTGTTCGTCATTTAAATGTGACTCGATCCAAAAGAATAACCTCTTCAATTTCAGAATTATCTGTTCATGAATTGTATATAATTTGTTTCAAAAATTTCTTTCAATTCACAAATTCTTACTTTATCGCCAATTTTATATTTAGGTTCAGTATCTAACAAACTAGTCAAGTAACCAGTTTCCAACAAGACTTTCTGTATCTTTATTTACATCTTTCCTTTCACATTTTTAATGTTGAATGTTTTGTGTAATTATATTCGGCAAGTAATTTATAAATTAAGTCATCCCATTTATTATTTCCTGAATCGTAAATTTCTACTACACTTTTCTTTCGATGTTGTATTAAATCATTGGACAACAGTTGCTTTTAATTCACTAAAAGTTGAATAATATATAATGTTAAATATTTTCACTGATTTTGGACATTTTTTATTATAAATCTTTTTGCCAATATCTAGTGTTCTTGAATCGAATATTTTATGAAATAATCAACTATATTTTTACATTCATTATTTTCAACTGGAATTGCCCAAGAAAATATGGAAAGAAACATCTGTTACAGTTAATAAACATTTATATCTTTTATTTATTTACAAAATTGCTTCAGCTGAACCCAGTTCAACCAAATCAGATTGCCATTAATCATTTATTCCAAAAGAACTAACTTTTTATCATTTAATATTGTATCTAATTGGTTTATGTAATTCATAAACAATTTCTTTACGAATATTTAGGCGTTCACCTACAAATTTGTTTAACGAAATCGTCTTCATGTTTTTACAAATTGAACAAAGCCCTTGAATTCTTTTCTACATTTTTTGTTGTAATCTATAAGGATGAAGGGTTCTAGGAACCTTCCTGCAATTCGAACAGTAAATGTGTATCATCATTCTTCATTTATATAGAATAAGAAATAATAGAATTATTTCACTGAATACCCATATTCTTACATCAACTGGAACAGTTGTTACAGCATCATTTAATGTAATAGTTAGAAAATTTGATTTACAAACTATGTTTATTCATTAGCTTTAAGTAGTTATTTTGTAATATTTTTCAACAACCTCAATCATATATTAACATCATTAAATTTCAAACTCCTGTTTATGTTTTCATCAACATCAAGAACTTTTTTAAGAATAAAGTCATATTCATTGAAATTGCGTATTTTTTGTTCAACTCCAGTCATATAAGTAAATTCAATTACACTGTTTATCATATACTCAATAATTAATAAATTTTTTTTTAAATCATTTAACTAGGAGTTAATTCTATTGCTGAATAATCTGCAATTTCCTTCCTTGTAAATTAATTTCTAAGTACTTGTTTATTAATGAAATTACTGAGTTGTGTTGGAATACTTGTATATTCATGTTTTGCAGCAAGATTTGATAAAAATATCTCAATTTGATTCATTGACTATTAATTTAGGAACTTAGTTAACATTTAAAAATTGTTGGTCAGGTTCTATAATTTCCTAATATCTTTTGCCAACTGCATCCAAATCATCAAGCAGATATTAACTATTCTTCTACTTTGAAAACAGCTTTATTCTTTCTGAAATTGTTTTATTACATTAAATTTTTTGAGTCTGCCGATGTCTCAATATTTTTGATTTTTGAATTAATTCATTATTAATCTTAGAAACTAACGAATGAAAATCCATTATTTTTCCTAAATCGTTGTTGGGTATATTTCCAGAAAAGTTCATTTTCTAAATATGAAATATCATTACACTTGATAACATGCATAATTGTTTTAAAACATATAAAAACAAATGACCACCAATAACTCCATCGAAATTTTTTAATCTCTTGATATTGTAGTACAAATTATTTTTTCCCAAATAGTAAACCGGTTGTTTGGAATATTTCGAAAACAAATTTTGTTTGTTTGTTTTTGTAATAAGAAATCCAGTAGGTTGCTACCTAATAGGAAGTATCTAAGTCTACTATTCTACATTCAAAATTTTTGGTTCATTATAATTTTTCAATTATTTATTTTAAATTTTATATACTCCTTTTCCTTTCTTTTCTATTTCTAAACTGTTTTCTCCATTCTTCTAATTCTTTATCGTCTTCTTTCTTATTTATAACTGGATTTCCAGTTATTGCAGTTCCACCAGCAACTGAACATATTGTTGCAAAATAAGGTAATGCATCTAATAGAACAGTAAAAATCCTCAGTCATGTTTTATTTCTATTCTGTTTGTTAAATATTCGACAATCTATTTCACAACAGGAATAGTTAATGAAACAAGTACATTTCCACTGATTATTGTGTCTTTCCTTGTTTTTTGAACATCTGTTAAAAATGATTCAATAATATTTGTTGTTAATTATTGAGTTTAATTTAAATTGACTTTGGTTTAGATTTTCTGATTGAGAGAGAAATATAATGAATCAAAAACATACTCCTTCATACAGATTAATAAAAAATAGAGATTTTCTATATACCCCATTCAATTTTTTTTAACATTTAAGCCTTTTTCTAATTCTCTTTTCCATGGATGATTACTTACCAGCATTTGCAGCAGTTTTTTCCTCTAATTGAGAATCATTTGCATACATTCTTTATTTTGCAGGTAACTGTAATTTTTATATCCTTTGCATGTCTTCTATCTAAATCTTTATTATCTCTATAAAAATATGAAGACCTTTACATTTTTCACGTAATGTATTAGTTCCTTTTTATTATTTCCAGTTAATCTAATTCTAGTTCATCTAATTTTGCTCCTGGACCACAACAATTATAACCAAATAATGCATTTCAAAAGGTAATTAGTTAATTAATGTATTAACTAAACATTTCAATATTTTTCACATTTCATAAATGTATGTAGTAAATTATTCAAATATCTGATTACATAAGCAATTTCCCTTGAACCATTAATAAAAAAAGCCTAAATTTATATGTTAGCAATAGTGTTATTACATTTTTTTCATTTTGATAATTTTTGTTGTCTGCCAATTCTTCACCATGAATTACTGTTAGTTTGTCAATTACATCCCCAAAAACACTTATATAAATATATCCAATTGGTTTTTCTGAATATTTATTTACTAAACCTTCACCAAATTTTTCAAATGAATCACCAAAACTTCTTTCTAAAAAACTAAGAAAAAATTCTGAACAACTGTTCTTATGAAACAATTATATTTCTTCCTTCTACTTGATTTTTCTTTGTTGGAATACTTTTGTTAGACACAGCTTTTGAAACGATTAAAACTCTTGCATAATTTTGTTAGATTTCCATAGTTACATGTTTCCTAGTTAAAGTTTTTGCTAACCCATCCATTCCTTCATATCATTTTTCACCAATTTTAATTTATCATGATTGAATCCTACTGGTAATTTTTAAAGAAAAATAAATTGTCCAACACGTATTGTTTAATTGTTGGAATATAGTGAAATTCTTCTACATAATGTTGATTGTAAGGAACCATTGGTTTTTCAACTTTTCCATTTTCTTCAATTGCTTTTAAAATTTATTCTCCTAATCCTTCAATTCGTTGCTTAACTTTTTCCATTGTGTGGATAACTGGTTCATGTTTTTTTTCAGTTTTTCGTATTCAGTTCTTGTTTCTTTTTTCCATTTCTTGAACTATTCCTTTAATTGTTCATTTACTTCTTTACATCATTTGTATTTTTTAACTATTTGTGGATAGTATATTCTAAACATTGTTTCAGGATAAAAATATGATAATCATTTTTATTGTATGTGCAACATTTAAGTTCAACATTGTTCTGTTAAGCAGTTTATGTTCAATGTTACAATCAATGTGTATGTTTAGTATTTACAATCAATGTTTATGTTCAATGATAAAAGAATTTTTAATCTTTTCTCCACATTTACCTTTATTCCCAAACATTTTGTACATATTTCTTTAAACTAAAAATCTTCAAATCACCACCAACAAATCCATGATAAATATGATAGAAATTTGTGTCTTCCTTTCTGAAAATATCTATAAAATTAAAATTACCTCTAGGTAATTGTTTTGGTACTTTTGAATATGTTTCACATTAATAAAAACCATCTATTGCTTTGGGTCTTCCTCTAGTAAAATATCTTCTAACTATATCTTGGCTTTTATGAATGAAAAATTGCAATTTAATTATATTCACAACATCTAGTGGAGTAAAATTATCGTTATCTACAATAAAGTTAACTAATTTTTCATTAATTTTATATTCAGTTTTTTCACCTCTTGTCATAAATTGTTGATATTTTATTTGGGCTAAACGTAATGAATAAATATAAAAATGATTAATTTTTTCACCAATTTATCTATCCATGTGCGAAAATGTAATTATCAAAATTTACTGTCTTTTTTCCATAATTACTTGGTTCTATAGTTGCGCATCGAATAGAGCATGGAAAGTATTTAAATGGTTGTTTGTTCATTTCTTCCTGGCAATCGTTATTTTTGGTAGCCCATCTGTCGTTTACTTACCTAAATTTTCTTAACCCTCGAGTCGGTGCACTGCTGGAAAAAGTGTACTAAAAAGTTAAATACATTTACCCATGGTTTTTTTTTGTTTTTGTAGATACACATTATACATTGCTTTGGTTACACTGAACTCTGAATATATTTATTCACTTCACCTCTTTGATATTTTGTTCCAGTTGCAAACTGCTCCAAGATGGTGATAATACAGTCCATCCAGACACTGAATAGGACCATGGCAGTGTATCTGAACTTGAAGGTGAGGATAATACCTACTAATAAGTAGGTTGCAATTCCTACAGTATTGGATCCTTTTGTTGCTAACTGTCAGTGTTCTTACAGCTTGGAGAATTCGTGATGATAGATAAAATGCTACAGAGACTACTGTAGATGGATTCAGTATATAGTCAGCAAACCAGCTAATAATGGGAAAAATGTTTGCTTGGTGTGATCCAAAAATATTTTATTGCAGTAATCAGGAGGTTTATTGCGGTATGCAATGACAGGGCAGTATTGGGTAACTAATGCTCCTCAGGACAGTGAATAGGTATGTGGTGCCTATAGAAAATTCTGACAGAAAGCTTACAACTGAAAAATGGTACACAAGCTACTTCCTCTCTGAATATTTGCTGCAAAAGGCGATCACTTGCATTGGTATAATGACAAAGAACAGATGTGAAATTCTTCCAGAATTTCTCCCAGGCACAACAAATTCGAAGGGCAATGTTTGGGTTTCATTAGGATAACGCCTTAGTTTTATATGTTCCTTGTAAAAACTGTACTATCATACCTTCGTCTAATGTGAATGACACTTCAACAGTAGATGAAGAAACGCAAAAATCTAAAATCATAGCTGACTATAACATAAAAAAAGGTGGAGTTGACATTGTAGACAAAATGTCTCCTGATACTCCATTTCAAGAGTTACAAGGAGATGGCCATTGGCTACTATTTCATTTTTCTGAACATTGCCAGAAGTAATTTGAAAACAAATAGCCTGTGAAAGGTGCTATGAAAGGGAACATATATGAGAAAAACTGGTTAAATTTTTATTTAAGGAACTAAAAGGGCAAAAGCTTTTGTTATAAAAGTTGAAGATAGTAAATATGGACTGTTTTGTTCAATAAATGTAATAGTTTGTTTAAGACAAGTTTGTTTTTACTAACAAATGACCATGTTGTACACTTTACAGCATGTGCCTGCTCGTGTGATAATCGTAGGTGTGCCTGCCAAGGTGTTAATATAAAATAGTAGCTTATTTCAACCGAAGTATAATTCTTCTGTTCCAAAAAAAAAGAAAAAGAAAGATTAACTGTTAAAGTAAGCGAAATGTATAAAGTATTTCAGTAGTTGGTAGTTTCAACTTGTTTAACTTCAAATATTACATCAAAAAATAATAAACTTTTCTGTGATGGAGAACCAATAGAAATTTCTATTGGTCAATATGGTTTGAAAAGTTAGAGAAAATTATTAACACTCATATTAAAACATGTAAAATTTTAAATATAATTGTTATAGAAAATGATAAAGATTATAAATGAAGAAAAAAATAGTATTTGTAAAGTTTTGGAATTTAATAACAAATTATTCAACCAAATAAAAAAACCATTGGTACAGATGGTCCTAAAATCATTCCATTTGAATTAATTAATGTAGATTTAAAGTTGACTGATGGCTCGTTTGTTAAGCATAATGATCATTTTCATAAAGAAGCTAATATTATAGCTTCATTTAATTGTAATTCTGAATATGGTGGTCCAACACTTTATGAACAAATTCAAGCAATAAAAACTCCAATTTTTGATAGTACTCACAATTTAGAAATAACCATAACTGATGAAAATGATAACTTAATTGACTTCAATGGTCTTATGTAACAGTTGTTTTAGGAATGAATGGGTAAAGTTTTTCCTTGATCAATCAGGAACCAAATCAAAAGTTTTAAATTTTACTCATTCCTGTTAATGAGATTGCGAAATATAATTTGAACTTGCCTAACAAGGAAAAAGAACTTAATATTCATATTGATAATGGTTGGATTCATCGTTATTTTTCACAACTTTATATTGTTACTTCACTCACACAGGTAGAACTGATTTTTCCTCATGTGATGGTAAATCAAGTATTAAACTTATGGATAATTATGTTTTGAAATTGTTCAATGTTATTACAGTTAAAAAGGATATAATGGTTTATCTGCAATTAAACATCCTTTTCTTTCTACTTTAACTCCTTTTCAATTAACTTCTCCCCTTTTGAATGAATTAAATATGGAAGGAAATGTTTATAACACTGTAAAAATTAAAACCATAGAAAATTAAGTTCCTTATTCATTAGAATAACTTGGTAGGTTTTTTAAAAGATTATAAAGAAATTGTGTATGAATTTGATTCAGTTGTTATCTTTACTTATAATTCAAGAATAGTTCAAGGAGATTGAATCCTTTGTTGGACTACAGAAAATGATAATCCTACACTTCGAATAAAAGCTGAAATTGTTGTAAAAAGTAAGGTAACTTGTGTTTCTGTTTTAAATATGAGCTAAAATATTAACATGAATTAGAGAGAGAAAGATCTGTAATTCCAAAATTTCCTATTTCTTTCTTCGAAATTCCTACAGTTAAATCTGCTGGTTTACAGGGAAAGAGAAGTATTGAACCAGATATTACTCATTATTATAATTCTTTGGAATTTGATATGCCTTACTTTATTTTTGTTGTTATCCAAATTAATGGAAAAGTAAGCAATTACTCGATTCTTCTTTATCCTATCATGCTGAACTACAAAATATCTGTGTTAAAAATATGAAGAAATGGAGTTCTTCCACAAGAATTATAGAATCTTGAACCATTAAATAACTCATTTAGAGACTTTTAAAGGAATAACTCAATTACATAATGATGTAAATGTAGCTCCATTATATTTTATTCAGTATTGCCCTATTTATGTATTTAATATATCCTGAAAACAAATGTTTTAACTACTCAAAAAAAATGAAGTTCTGTGCATTCCTAAATGTAAATAGTCCAAATGATACAATTGCATATGTTATTATGTATGGTAAAAAGAATTTAATGCGTGATTCACATCATAAATTAATTACTGCAAATTTCTAAGAATATAAATGAACGACAAATTAAAAAAATTAAAGAACTTTGCTATCTTGTGTTTTCATTTCATTTTGAAATATTGTCAGAAAACAAGCGAAGATAAAAACTGGTAATCCTAGTTTCTCAAAAATCAAAATATTGTCCAAATGTTTGGAATACATTTTAATTTTTCATTCCTTAAACTTTTTCTATATTAATAAAAATGAATGTGAATAATGGCATTGAAAATATATTAACTGAACTTAATGATTATAGTAATGGTGGGTCAGAAGTGTTCACTAAATTATCAGAACTTAAAAAACATTAATCTTGCATCATTCAAAAAGCTGAAATTTTATGAACTAAATTTGGTGATAAAGTTTTATTACTTTTAGAATATATATCAAAAATTAGTCTTCCAGATGGTTATACTAGAATCTTTACAAATAATGATAGTAAATTAGATAAAGTTATTGGGTTACAATTTATTTATAGTGGTACAAAAAATTCGATGTATTCATGTTAATGAATTTAAATAAATTAAAAAATATAGTTTTTTATTTTAATTAAATTATAATTTCCTTTACTACAATTTTCTAAGTTTCTAAATAACTCAACTTTCTTATGCATTTTGTTTCATTGTATTTATGTAGAATTTGGTTGGGGAAAATTTAGATTCTTAGTTAGCAAACTGAAATTTTTACTCCAAAATACTCTTTGGTCCAGAATTCTCATCAATATACTACTTGTATCTTTTGATCAGTACTATTAGCATATTCATTCGTGTACCCCTGGAGTGTTTCCATGTTTTTAACAATAATTTCCTCTTTACATGTAAGGCTAGCTACTGTTTGGTTGAAATTCATCAAAGTTAATTTTACTACTGTCACTTTTCGTTGGTCAATTTAAACAATTCCATCTGTTTATTTTCAATGACATCAATCTTCGATTTGAGATGGGAGACATCTTGTTCATCTAATTCCTGAACAATATTTTAGTAATTTCCCCCACAAAATTTAAAACACCTCATAACATATGTGCCTCATGTGTGTTTAGTTCTCAGTTATAGCTTGAGAATTCTGGATCTTTTTGATATGCCACTCTAAGGTTTGCTTCACAGTGGTACATTCTTGATCACCTATTCCCAGACTTGTTAACTTCTGTTTACAATATCATACCAGTAAGTGTGCCAGTCTTTCTGTCTCATCAGCTTTTCCCTGAAGTTTTCCCAGATTAGTACAACTGTCGATTTTCCACTTCTCACTGTAGATTTGTACCTTGCTAATATTACCATAATATAAGCCCAGCTATGAAGGAAAATTCGCTATGCTAAAATCTTGAAATTGTCCAAGTGTGTACACAGTGGCAACACAGCTCACCAAGTGCCAGTCTCCCATCAGTTTCCTCATCTTAAATTCAAGGAAAGTGGTAATTCAGAAGAATTCATTCAACCTATTGGCATGCACCATTAAAAAAATTGTTTCTCTTTAAATGAATAACTACACCTGTTCCCTTTTCCCTGACTACAGTGTATGGGCCACACCACGTCGTATCTAATTTATAGCTTCAGCCCCGTCTATCACTTTCACTGTACAGTAGGACTTATTCATCTGTTTTAAAGTCTTTTGGATTCTGGTCTCTGTCATAGTACTCTTTGTTCTTTTCTTTATACTGTTTGTTATATTCATTGGCACACTGGTGCATCCATCTCAATTATTCTTTTAATTCGAGTACAAAATCTTCATAATTATAAGTAACATATGTGGAATCTCTCTGCAATATAAACTGTATGTTACATGCTCTACCGAAAAATAACTCATGTGGATAAAATTTGAGCTGTATGGGGCGTAGCACTGTACACAAACATCGCGAATGGAAGCCATTCGTATCAGTCTGATTAAGCTCTGATGGTGTAGTGTCACAAGAGTTTTGTTATAGTTTAGTGTGACCTTCCCAAAGCTCCGTTCGATTGGGGATGGTAAAGGAGGTCTTTGTCCTATCAGTACTTAAAAATCTGCCCACTTTCTTTGTTGTATTACTTAAAAAATTGCTACAATGGTCATTGAGTATTACTGAGGGTATTCCAGATCTCAGAATAATGCTTTCCACCAGGACACGAGCTACAGTGTCTGCGTCCTGCTTTTCTGTCAGTTCTGCCTCAATGAACTGATTTAGAGCATCCTGGAATGATAGTATATATCTATTATTTCTGTATGTTATCGTTAGTGGACCAACGATATCAGCATCACACTTATCAGTATCACCCCTAACCAACGGCAGTTTTGTCTTCTTTTGCGCTTGTTTTGGCAGATAGCTCGTTTTTTGATGTAGTCCACAATATCTTTTTCCACAGCGGACCACGTTCGTTATTTCCTAATTCGATCGTATGTACTTTGGATTCCTTGATGACCACTTATGGATGCGTCATGGAATTCCCCCAAAATTTCCGCATTTTCTTCAGCAGTTATCTCCTGCTGTTTGTGTTCCCCCACTATCGGCCCTTCCTTGCTTTTATTTGCCCCTGTTCCGGTATCACCTGACTGTACTTCCGTTATCCTCGACCATGCATCCTCTGCACAGTTGTGCTCTCCCTTTTTGTATACAATTACATTGTCATATTCCTTCAATTTCAATCTGAACTTCATTAAACGTTAGGACGTGTGGCTAATATTTCCGAGCCACTGCAATGATCTATGATCTGTAAAAATACTAAATTTACGACCAAGAACATATGGTCGGAAGTGCTTGACCGCCCAAACTACTTCCTGTAATTCTCTCTCAACTGTGCTATAATTTCGCACTGCATTTTTCAAAGTTTTGAAATCATATGTTACTGGAAGGTCGTTACCTAACTCCCCTTGGCTAAGAACTGAGCCAATAGCTTCTTGGTCCATGTCTGTGGCGAGTATAATTTTTTTTTTTAATCTGGGTACTGTTATATACGGGGATTGAGTGGCTTTCGTTCTAGCACCTGGAACGCCTCATATTGCTGGCGCCCTGTTCATACTTAATACCCTTTTTATAACAACTCCTGTAGGGGTTTTGCCACTTTCCTTAAGTCACTTAGGAAGCGTCTATAGACCCAGATCACCCTAGGAAACATTTTAATGTTTCGGTTGTGCTGGGCTGTGGATATTCTACCATTGCTTTTAGTTTGTTTGCACGTGGTTTTAACAGATTTTCGGTTGAAACATGTCCCAGACATGTAACCTTCTTCTTTAAAAGTTCATATTTATCCACCTGCAGCTTCAAATTATGTTGTCTTAACCTCTCTAAGGCCTCGAGCAATCGGGCATTGTGTTCTTACGTTACACTACGTCTGAATAAACATCTTTTCAGCCCGTAAACCCATGCAAAAAAAATTTATCAATCTTTAGATATGTGAATGGTGCATAACGAAGTCCCACTGGCATTGTTTTGTACATATCATGAGCGTATCGCGTCCTGAAAGCTGTAAGCTCTCCGTCCTTTTTATCTAGAAACACCTGATAGTTTACCTTTTCTAAATCAAGCGTTGAAAAATGTTTTTCCTTACCCAGTCAGACTGAGATTTCATCTATACGTGGGAGTGGGAAGACTGTGTTGACAGTAATGTCATCTAGTTTCCTGTAATCAGGTACCACCCTAAATTTCCTTTTACAAGATGCCCCATTATTATATCTGTGGTGTCACCGCCAGACACCACACTTGCTATGTGGTAGCCTTTAAATCGGCCGCGGTCCGGTAGTATACGTCGGACCCGCGTGTCGCCACTATCAGTGATTGCAGACCGAGCGCCGCCACACGGCAGGTCTAGAGAGACTTCCTAGCACTCGCCCCAGTTGTACAGCCGACTTTGCTAGCGATGGTTCACTGACAAATTACCCTCTCATTTGCCGAGACGATAGTTAGCATAGCCTTCAGCTACGTCATTTGCTACGACCTTTGCAAGGCGCCATTGTCATTTGCTATTTATCTTGTGATGCACGTACCGTCAGACCGATGTTCAGCAATTATGGATTAAGGTAAAGTATTCCAGAAGCTACGTACTTTTTTTACTAGACTCTACTCCATTAACTGTTCCAGACCTCACGCCAGCCTGCGTGAGCTTAAACGCGTGCCTTTCGGCTACCTCATAGTGACTTGGCTGTCTTGCCAAGTCACAACAATATCGTCCTCCAATACCTGATTTATCTTCTGTTGTAATGGCTCTTTCTGCCTTTCTCGTATTCTGTAAGGGCGAGAGCAAATTACTTGTCCCTCTGCTTCGGGAATCAGCTCTATTTGGTACAGGAGTGTATCTGTATATGTCAACTTATCCCCTGACAAATGGTAGATATCATTATAGACTGAACACACCTCTACTATGGACTGTTTTTCTAAAGCATTTAAATGATCTAACCGCAAGTTTTCTTTTAACAAACTGACTCTCGATTCTTTCAAACTGGAGATCTTGTCTACCTTGCGTATAGTCTGATACAACCTTGGGCTAAATGGCGAAACTTCTTCCACTTCAATGCGAGGCATCTTTATAGAAACCTCCTCTTCTCGTATATTTAACACGCTAATTAAACAAAAGCCTTTTCGTACGCTCACCAGCACCTCTGGTAGGTACACGCCTTCCTGCAACTCTTGTTTCTTGAATATTCCTCCTCTAAGGCTAGTATCTGCAACCTTTATCCTCTAAATCCTTTCCTCACTAGGAGCTCACGAAGAGCCAACTTTGTTTTAGCCACCTGGTATGCCTTAGGCTCTGTAGCGCCCGTTTCCCATCGGTAACACGTCTGTCTACTGGTTGTTTACTGGCCCCTCTGAACAGATAAGAGAACCTTGAACTCCATTGCATTCACACCTTGCAGTTTCAAAATCTGTTTGTGGCTTTTAAAGCCCGCATTGCGCTTCTATCTGAGAACACAGTTTAACGGCCCTACCACCGATCCACAGAGTTCCCTCGGTGTAATCAGTTACCCCACAACGTGCTTTGTAAAGAAGTCTCTACCAATTAAAGTGGCGTAGGCAATATCCAATTCCCCTCCTACCAGACTAAACTTACGCTACAGACCTAATTGCACATCTACTCTACGATCTAAAACTGCCGTCCCATATGTATGTATAACTGGCCTTGAGATACCTTTAACCTTTACAGTCTCTTCAAGTCTATACTCGACGTGGCTTCGGAGATACTTCATACTGAAGAAGCTAATTTGTGCTGCATTATCCAGAAGCAGTTTTAATGGACTTCCTGTACTCTGTGGACAATTCAGCTGTACAAACACGTTTTTACTTTCACAGTCGGCTTTGAATACCATTCAGAGTTCAGTTTAAGGCGTCTGTAATCTTATGCTTTTCTTTCTTTTCCCTGCTTCTTATTTTTCACAGATTTCCCTGCTTTCTCAGTGCACTGACTAGCCATGTTGTGTGGCCCATGACATGCGAAACACACAACAGGCTTCGCTTTCTTACAGGGACCTCAATGTCCAAATAAACTGCACTTTTTGCACCTGAATGGCCTTGGAGTCTCCGACTCTGAACACGCTGGAGACGATTCTAGTTTGCGAGCTCTTTTCTCAAGTCGGCAGTCTCGCGCTGAATGCCCGGATTAGCCACAGGTTTTGCACTTAACATTACTTATGGAATTCTTAGACGTGTTCCCTACACGTTCATATTAGAAATACTTCAGGATTATCTTCTTATCGGTTGGTAGGACATTTTCTGAGAGATCGAGGGATCACCAATTTAGTATTGGAGGGCAGCGTGGAGGGTAAAAATCGTAGAGGGAGACCAAGAGATGAATACACTAAGCAAATTCAGAAGGATGTAGGCTGCAGTAGGTACTGGGAGATGAAGAAGCTTGCACAGGATTGAGTAGCATGGAGAGCTGCATCAAACCAGTCTCAGGACTGAAGACCACAACAACAACAAGGATTATCTTCCCTGTCTTAACATGATGACTCTTGTCAACAAATCCTTTTTGCTTGGTGGACATAACTGCTGACTCTTCAGTCAAAGCTACCTCAACTGCCTCAGTGAGGGTGATATTAAAACTGTCTGTATGCGCTCATCATAGATGCCTTGAATGAATACTGCTCTGCTTAATTTTCCTGCTAATGACAAAGATCCTGCCATTTCTGATGCTGATATTGCACCATGGACAGCTTCAAGAAACTGATGTTGAAGTATTTCTACTTTATTGACCCACTCTGCCATCGATTCCCCCTTTCATTGCCTACTAGAAACCATTGCAAGAATATAAATCGAGAGTACGCCTACACTTGTAAATTTCCAATAAAGTGTTTCTTACTTCTTCCCGGGCGGAAGATAATTCACAGACGAGCAGTTTGCTTCGTACAGGACCCTGAATATGGGGTTTTAAAAATTTTAACTCCTTTGGATGGTCAGCTTCCCGTACTAATTCAAAAGCTATGTCCACATTATTAATAAATCCAGATAAAGTAGATTTTGTACCTGGGGAATGAGTTTAAGGGCAACACTGATACTAATGCTAGATACTACTGTTTCACCATCGGCCACATCATTGTTAGACGAGGCCACGATTTACTTTTATCTGCTTATGCGTTGTTCAGAGGCGATACGAGACAGTGTCGTTGCTGAAAGCGGAGCGCTTTCCTCAGGTGAGCTGAGCTGATACGAGCAGGACGTGACCGCGCCACGCCCGCGGTGTCGCATTGTCCTCAGCTGTGCTGCTCAAGGCCGTTGTCGGTCGCCGCCTGCCGACTGCTCGTTGGCCGCCGCTGCAGCTGAAACTCACGAAGGCGCCGTGCATCCTCCACTGCCGGGTCGCGCTCTTGACACGTGTCGTTGCCATGACGGTCCTCCCTAGACCAAACCCGCAGCTCCGTCTCGCTGTCGTTTGGCCGTTCCCGTAACCCCCGCGTTGTCGTGAAGTCGTGTAGACAAAGCTGCCTGGACACGTCTTTCCTCGTCAGGCATCGATCTCCGGACCTCAGCGTATTTCTTCTGCTCTTCGCGCCCCGTCTGTTTTCACTGGAATGCAAATGCTGCTTCTCACGTAAGTATCAGAACCGTCAGTCCAGTCGTGACGTCGGGCTGGGAATCTGTCTCAAAAATCGTTAAGGAAATCACTTAACACCAGGCACTAGAAATGTTTACCTATACCGTGTCCTGACACAGGATAGAGAGAAGACAGATAGATGATTTGGATCAGCGCGAAACTCTGTCACAGGGCATCTACGAGAGATGCAGGTTTTGGGACTTGACACGATGCTTGCAGCAGGAGATCCATGGAATTCAGGGGTTTGATTAGCACTATTTATTTTCGATCAGATTAACTGGCACACTAAAAGCTAATTCTAAACATTACAAAAAGCAGAGGAGGCAATTGGTTGCACAGCAGAAGTAGCGAACACCAGCAGCACGTTAAGTACAAACTTGAAAGCAGCACTCCAAGTAAGAAAAACAAACATGTCGCAGCTTCCGAGGCTGGCCACGAGCGACACGGATTCGGCGCCCCAGCGATCTGACTGAGAACTTCCATTGAATAAAAAACATGGGTTTTTAAAGAATCGTCGCAGCGCACCATTTCTGCCTTCCTATAGTCGATCCACCAATCCACCGACACTTAAAATGATTTGGCCAATTTGGCGAGTCGTTCTGCACGTCCAGGGCGCCTCTGGCCAACCACATGTACATAGTCGATAGGTATGGATGCTTCAGGATTTTAAATTAACAAACTGCAAGTTTGGTACCAACAGTGTTCAGCTGAAAGCTAAACGCCACTGCCACTCCTATTATGGCCAGCAGCAACAGTGTTTTACGTCGTTTGGCCCCGCCCTCCGCCCTGCTGTGGGTGGGAACTACTGTAGTAGCACTCTAACCTGTGTAAACCGACTAACGTTGCAGTTCTCAGGAGCAAGTATCAGTATTGCTGCCTTGCTAAGACGTGCCTTTGCGGGGCCATTTACTACAGTGACACCTTCGGTGGTGGATGGTGTTTCCAATCAACTCTGCAGTGAAACTTCTCCCCTAGGACAGCTGCCCAGATCGTCTGTAATTTGCACGGCTCTAGTGTTACTATTTATCTCCTGTAACCTAAACGCTACCACTTTTGCCTGCTCTCTGCATTGTGCGTCTGATTTCCTACCTTGGAGGGTCCTTGATGGCTCCATATAGCCTTAAGTGTAACAATGTTCAAGTCATAATAACGTCGATTCATGAAAGTCCTTCTTGCATCGACAGCACCAAATTTGTACCTGATCACCAAAATTGGAATCACTTTTATATCGTAAATCAGTTCTGCGTTGACACATTAGGACATTTACCAAGTTTCGTTGCAATTAGATAGGTACAGTCCACGCTGGACATCTCTGACTGTGAGTAGGTGCACTTTAATTGTAACCACCCAAAGTTATGTATCAGAGTCAGCTAACGTCTTGCACCAAGAGCTGGAAAAGCTTGCTTGTCTGTACCTGTGAACTAGGGTTATTGGTTTCTGTCTTACATTTATCTATTTGTACTCATATCTGTCAGTCATTTTCATTGTGATGAGTACCTGAATCTAACTGTTCGACTAGGGCAATAGCATGTGGCACTACCGTGTTTTGTGGTCTGTAGTACCAGGCATCATTGTGTATACCCGAAGCTTAGTAGAGCTACAGGCCGGGGTGACCATTGTTCTGGTAACTGATTGGAGAATTTAGTAAGACACATCTATAGCTGTCTAAAAGTCCGCCCCGATAACTGAATGGTCAGCGTGATGGACTGCCGTCCGCAGGTGCCCGGGTTCGATTCCCGGCTTGATCGTAGGTTTTCTCCGCTTAGGGACTGGATGTTGTGTTGTCTTCATCATCATTTCATCCCCATCAGGCGCGCAGGTCGCCCAATGTGGTGTCGAATGTAATAAGACCTGCACCAAGTGGGCTGGACCTGCCCCGCAAGGGGCCTCCCGGCCAATGACGCCAAACACTCATTTCTCTTCCATATCTTTCTAAATCAATGTCTGTGCTCCTCTGCACGTTTATTGGTAACATGTGAAGAACAATAAAAATCATTCCAGTATGGCAACCCAGAGTCTAATTTCATTATCATCACCATATGTACCTACTTTAACCTGGCATTCAAGTCTTTCTGTACTGTTTCCAACCACACAGACCTTAAAAAATTTCATATTAACTCCGTCGCCGTTTCACTCTCGCACACAGGCACTCGTGTACCAGGAAATAGAGGAATGAAACTCCCCCATTACAACTGATCACAGAGTGAGCTTCTAAAGTAAGTATTTCGCAATCCACGTCAGGTTACGACAGTGTTCATGTTGCAGTGAGTGAATCTGAATGTAACATGTAATCCTGCAATAGCTCCAGTTCCTAGATATAGAAATGGGAATAAGACTCATTGACTTACTCGTTTGGTACTTGAACCTCAGTTGACTTGGAGGCTGCCTGTACAGTGTTATTGGTGCGAAGCCGTGCAGTTCAAAGCCTGGCTGTGAGAACATATTGTTCCTGCCGTTAGGGGAAATGGAACATCACAGTCTTGGAGAAAATGGTTGGCAACTCTGTTGCCGTTATCTTACTTCTTGGAGTGGCTAAGAATTATCTTACTACATTCGTTTAGTTTGTTCTTATCACCTCCTTTACGTATTCTGAATTATTCTGTCTTAAAGTATGATGTCAAGTTATTAACTTAACGTTTCTGACTTCAGGACGCTCAGCCGATGCAGAAACTGTAACTAATCTCATTTATTACGTTCCAAATTATCTGTCGTAGTTGTAACTGGGGTAATCATGCAGATGAATACTCCAGTTATTCTGCAGTTCAACTAATGTTACAGGCCGGTCATCACGCTGAGTAATGTTGACCCTCCACGACCAAAGAATAAAAAAAAATTACACATGCTTATTGCGAAAAATCTCCCACTGCAGAAAAGACCAAATCTAAAATTTTCGCAAGGCAAGAAAGTTTATGGAAGCAGGTGATGATGCTTTATAATTAGCCAGCGATAGTCAGTCGGTGACGATAAGCGTTGACTAGCCCCCGCTTCTCACGGAACCAGACGAATCGTTGTGGAAATATGGTCATTTCCAAGAGTGTAAAAATCATCCCAACGAAAATAACGAATAGTAACTCGATGTATAACATTACTAAATATAATACATACCACAATAAAGATGAAAGTACTAAATGGTTTCTTGTACGGCACAAACGTTGATACCGCTGTGTTTCAAGAGGTAATAACATAGCCAGATATCACGGTACATGCAAAATTGGCGAACGTCAGTAACAAGTAATTCAGAACATTACTGTTATTAAAAGATAATTTACATTTTACGAACGTATGGCGATTTACTTCGGGAAGAAGTATCTCCTGTTTATCATACAGGGCCAGAAGAGGTATCACTAGTGCATCAGATGGGAGTATAGCTTGGGCCCGTGGACCCAAGGAACACTAGAATTTCCATGCAAGCTTATACGTTAGCAATTAATAACATTGACAGGACACACCCAGATGTAAATATACTGTGCCTAGAAGACGATATAAACACGGCTGATGTTGACAAGGTAGTTCTACAAGAACTGGTCACTGGTAAGGTCACAGATAAAACCAGTTATGACAATTCATAATATCGGACGTGAGGGCTGCACATTAGTATTATATAAAGTGGTGTAAATCTTTTAGAACCTGGCAGAAGAATTTTAATATGTGGAGACTGGTGTCCAAGATTAAAGCAACGAACGGAAATTTTGCAATATTGCGTTTTTTTTGCCACAAAACAGTGTAAACAGGTGATAGTGAAGTTGAGACAATGTAAAGAACACAGAAGGTAAACAACTGCTACATACATATTGGTAGACAAAAACGCTGTTTTCTTCCAACTTAATGCATTAGCACACACATTACAACAACTGGTTAATGTGCGACCACCTCTGGCAGCAATATAGGCCTGACAACGACGGGACATATTGTGAATGAAGTCATCAGTCTCATGTTGAGGCAGGAACTCTCATTCTTCCTGCAAAGCTGTTATGTCTTGGAGAGTGGCTGGTGGATGATGACTTGATGCAAGCTGTCTTCATAGTGTATCCCAGACTTGTTCAATGTGATTCAAATAGGGAGAGCGAGCAGGCCACGCCATGAGTGCAGCATCTTCCGTTTCCAAGAAGACACGAACCACTCGTGCTCTTTGAGATCGAGCATTATTGTCCATGAATACGAAGTCTGGACCCACACCATCTCGATACAACCGGATATGAGGTCCAAAGATCTCGTCATGACAGCAGTTAAACCTTGCTGATTGACCTATACAATTTCATGAAGCGTCGTTCGAGTGGTCAACATAATCGATGCCCACACCATTAAGGATCCTCCTCGATATCAGTCTCCACAATGTTTGGATTCCGAAATCGTGTTCCACATTCCCTCCAGATGCAAATGCAACGAGAGTCACTCTCCAGACCAAATGGAGACTCACTTGCGAAAAGAACATGGCCCATTGTTCGGACGTCTATGTGGCATGTTGACGTGTCCACTCTAGACATTGCCTTCTGTGAAGATGCATCAAGAGGTACACATACAGCAGATCTTCGACAATAGAGCCCACTCTTGCCGAAACCTACTGTACACCGTTTGTTTCGATACAACACGTCCAGTGGATGTTGTGAGATGAGATGCCAATTATCGTGCAGTACTAAGGCGGTGCCATCATGTCCTTACGGCCAACTAACGGCCCTCCCCTTTTGACATCACACGTGGTCGGCCATGCCCTTGTCTTCGGGATACTGTTCTGGTCTCTGTTTATTGTTGCCAAATCCGAGAAACAACAGAAAGATTCACATTAAGCCTTCGGGTCACATCAGTTTAGGTCTGTTCTTTTTCCATTCTCCTTATGGCTCTGCACCACAGAGAGTCTGGTAGGCGTCTTTTTTGTGCTGTACTGCACGGTCTGTGACTATACACAGCGACTGTGGATGTGGGACTAACCAACAAACGCTACTCCGTATGATAGATGCCCTGATGTCACCAATGACATGGTTGTCCATTGACGGGAATGCAATCTTCCATGAAGAACTCGATTGGACGCACATCTGCTGACATTTTGCATGATTATACCACGAATTAGACACAACACGGGGAAATAGCGGTTTGTTGCTTTAATTTTTGACACCAGTGTACACGTATTTTTTGGATATACAATAAAATTGAACTTGGGTAACTTTCTAATCTCCTGCTTCACGGTACAGTATGTGATGTTAGCACTGCACAACAGATGTATTGAGAACGTTTTCTTTATCACCTCAGTCCATCAAATACCATTTTATTTGCAGAGTCCTGCACTTGTAAAAATGTGAAATCTAACTGAATCTGAAATTAATCACGAAACAGGCAAACCCTTGGGATCCATAGTTGAATTTAATATAGGCTACGGAATTACCAGCGCCTTAATGTACTGGTTCTAGCGGTGGATGTGAAAGTGGGGAAGTCACATAATACTTACCGTTTGAAGGAAGTGAGGTGTATAGTGGGCTTACACCTACTGTGCAAGCAACGTATCTTACATCCAAGTTACAGTAGCAGCCTACTTCCATACAGACGACGATCGAGGACTGCCACGCTACACACAGCCACAAGATGCCAACTGAAGCGACAGCAGACGTCGCCGGCCCCGCGGACCATTTTCCCATGCTGACCATTTGACAGGAGGCAAAACGAACTCTATCCTGGCCTGAAGGCCTGTACTCAGGCTGATACGTGTGCCCTGAGAACATATTTCACTCAGAGTGAGCTGCCTGGGCCAGGCGTCGAGTGCTTCTGTATTTTTTCAATCAGGAACTCACTTTGGAGACGCTGCAGCAACGATGAAAACCCTAATGTTAGTTTATCCACGAATGGACTAGTCTCAGTTCTAGTCTTCCATCTCAGTCGTGTTAAACCGCACTAGACTATGTTTTCGTCATACTGAAACCTTAATATTGGACCGTTGTTTGGGGACTATAAGTTGAGCTGCGTCTGTCTTCTCAGCATCTTGACTCGAGATCGTCCTGTCGGACCTGAACCTTTTTCTAGCGTGGTACTTTGTGTAATTACCAGTTAGTAACACTTTCCTACAGAGTTTGCTTCATTCTAGAGACGTCCAGACTTCGGATCATATTTATGTTAATTCTTCCTTATCACTGGCTTTCTGCTGCAGTGACTGTTTAGGATTAACTTCAGGCTAGAACTCTTTGTTTGCTTACCGTTAATAAGTACTCTGCTTCCAGTAGTGTTCGTGTTCCAACTAGAAGAGTTATTTTATTGAAGATTATTTCAAGCCTTTTTTCCAAGAAGGAACATGGTGTTCTCTTCACTCAATTAACTGTGTAAACTTAGTGCTCATGATGTATATGGGCCTTTCCTTTTCGAACCGCCTGTTGCAGATACGTTAAAGTTGTGAAAATAAACTTAAGATTTAAGTAATGCAATTGTTTATTATAAATGGCAGATGAATAATAACGCCTCAAAACACGATTATGTGGACAAGATCTTAACAAAGGTCTACCTTCTTTTGAGAACTGCAAACTGGATCACAGAGCTGGCTAAGTTACTGAAAGATGTGAAATTGCATAAAATCTTGTCTCTACTTCTGTGAAATAGGTACAGTACCCTGTTTATGACGATTGAAATGACATTCTGTTTGGAACCAACACCCAAGAACCCTAAAGATTTGAGGAAGCACTGACGAATATGAACCAGTGATAGCTACCTTGCAAATTGAAGAGCAATAGTCTCGCTTGCCCTAATATGCCAGATCTGTGTACAAGGCTTACTATAATATTACATGTACTGTGAGAAAAATGGAGGCACAGCAACTCCATGACTTAAGAACACAGCTGCACCTTAGCCTCTTTCAACTTTCAGTGACTTCTGTCTTAGAAGTCCTCCAACTTCCATGTATCTTCATCCCGATTTTTGACAACAGAAACATATAACGATAAAGATTTTTAAGCGCATAAACTTAAAATTTTTCTTCTATCCTTAATAAATGTTTGCAAAATATGACCGTACAGAAGGACTGAGATGTAAGTTCGAACCAGAGGTTGTTAAAAAAGCTGGATGAAATAGAAGAATAAAAGAACAATTAAAAGAAGAATTTAAAAACTGGAAGAAACAACCATGAAAAGAAAATTATAAATCTAAAATAGATCATCAGGCAGTTACTGATGCTGCGAAACAGGTAAAAGAAGGCATCAAACTCTTAGGTATAATGTAATGAAAACTGCTGAAGAAAGCAGAAAATTTGAAAAAAAACAAATTTTGCCTTGTAAACAGGCCCAGCTCTACGATATTTCCGAACTGAGGCAACACTTGATAGCGCCCCCTCCCCCCCACCAATCAAGCGTCTGAAATGGGACGTCAAAAATTTAACAGAAACGGTGCCAAAGTGTAGTGCCACGCATCTTGACACAGCGTACTTCTATCGCATCCCACTGTATTTCGCTATGTGGGATTCAAACGTGTATATTTTGCAATGAAAGCCATCAAACCTATATTCTGTACAGAGGGAATTAAGACGTCCTGTGGTGCCTCCCTGCTTTCAGTCAGCCGGTTTGACATCTTACTCCACTTAAAAAAACTGACAATTAATACTGGATGTAATTATTTGTAACTGGAAGAATAAGAATTCTTCACATAAGTTGAACTGTTTCTTGCCAGTTAGCTAATAACTTTCTCTTTTGTGTGACATAAAATTAAGTATAGGAAACATCGAACCAGTAAAGACAAGAGACAAGTAAGACAGTACATATTTCTTCAATCCTTAGGTCACAAAATTTTTTTTCTCTCTAATTTTGTTACAGCTGTACACTGCGTGACACCTTCTGCAAAAGAATCTATTATTCATAAAAGTTCGTAAAACATTTTGTTACCTGAAAAATCAAAATGTTGCTGTATGAAACCGAAAAAGTAGTTGATACACATAGTACCCAAGAGTGATGTGGTTTCTCGATTTGGTGACATATATTACGACACTGTATGCTAGATAAAAATGGAATAGGCCTTTCTAATTTTGCAACAATTTTAATACACGCCAAATAAGCGAGAGTGATTTGGCGCAGATGGTCGTTGTTGTCTATCTCATTTACATAAATAACATGAGAAAATAGAATTCGCGAAGTATCAAAATCAAATACCTGCTAGGTTTACTACAATTAAAAAGTTCTATTTCAGGAAATGCTTTAGTTTCACATTTCATTCATATACTCCAGTTTTTCAAGCCTGAGGTCTAAAGGTAATAGTACGAAATTTTTGTATAAATTTGGAAGTGTCATATTCTTCCATATGAATTGTGTGCTGTTCCGATTTCTTCTCCTACCTTCTTCAAACAAATAATCCTGTCATCACTACTTCTGCAACTGATCCTACCATTGTCAGAATTTATTCTACACTTAACTTCACTAAGCATGCAAGAATCGAGAGATTAGTTATTCCGGGAATAGAATGTAAGGGGCTGCTAACCGGAGACTGTACAATTTGTTTTTAGTAGTATAGCGATCCGGTAAAAATTTTCTGTCAAAGTCTCATTTACTTGGAAACACCAAGAAGATTAATATGTAATCTTGCTTACCAGTTATTCCAGTTAGTCATTTATTTCCACTCTTGAAGTCCAAATCTACAGATTCCACTGATAACTGTAGCAACACTGATAATTTGCACACACAGTTAACCACATAAACAAACAGCGATTCGCATTCACCTGTTCTGGTTTATTGATCTCAGCTCATACAGCAACATCCCCTTTAATCTGCAGGAAAGTTTTTCACTTTTAGATGCGACGGGGATTCTCCTGGTAGAGACATCATTTAAACTATGCACTCATTCAAAATCAAATAATGATTTGGTCAGAAATCAATTCAGAAAACGTTCAAATACCAACAGGGATGCGTTTCAAAATCCCATGAACGATCAATAGACCAAAATGCACTGGATGCTTGGCACTTTGTGAAACAAGTTTTTTTTCTTCAGCAGTATGAATTTGGTACCCCCTGATATTGCTGCCCAGGGCATGTACTCCAGTTTGCCACCTCACGATCTGGGCCTGCTTATAATAATCATTATTTGGGAGAATTTAACGATGTTCTACAAATCTGATAGAGATTACACATTAAGCAAATCAGAAAAAATAAGTTGTTGATATATTATGAGGAAGAATTTAAAAAGAGAAAAGTTTACAAGACAAAGAACAAGAAAATGTAAAAAAATAAATGTTAATGAAAGAATGCTTGTATATATTAATTGTGATCTATATAGAGTTTTAGGAGTAAAACTTGGTGGTATAGTTATTTTGTTGGAAAACTACAAGCAAAGTTTGATGGTAATAAATTAACAGTTGTTATAGAACATATGCAGGTACAGGTGGATTACTGAAACTTATAACTAAAATATAAATTATTATAAATGACATGAGTAAAAGTTTGATGTTGATTTATCGAACTATGAGGATATTTTGTACCAGAAGATATTTTGTACCAGTCAGGAGCTTTATGTTCTGTAGAGAATCAAAATAAAATATAATGAGGTTGAGGTACTAAATACAATAATTTAATGAAAGAAACTGTAGAATTTTTTTCGAAAATTAGCAATAGATTTATATTCAAGTTTAGACGGAAATGTTGGTGAAGGTTTAATAAAAATATACAGAAAATCCAATAGAACATATCTAGATGAATAATGTTTGTCAATTAATAGTTGGATTAGTAGAATTTCATGGAGAATCATCTGGAAAATAAAATTTATTATACTGAAAAAGTTAGACTATCAGAAAATATTAACAAATAAGTTTAGTGATTTTGTTATTAATATTTCTATACTTAATTAGATTTCTGAACAACTTACCAAACAGTTTTTGGAAATCAGAAAAATAAGGAAAATGTTTTGTAAATACATTAATTAACAAAGTACCATTGAAAACGAATATTCCTCATCATCATTATTGTGGTCCAGGGACCAAATTAAAAGAAATATTAGCTAGAGGACATCCAGGAATAAATAAATAAGTCAAAGCTTTAAAAAATGAATTATTTGTAGTGATAAAAGAATCATATAAAAGACCTGAAGTAGACAAAGCACTTCATTTAATGGCAATGTACACCAAAGATACTTCATTATGATAAAAGTTAGCTGCTACTCCAGTTACAGGAATAACATTTGAAAAAATAAAATTAGGAATTGGCACTGATGTGGAAGCTGAATCAGGATTTAAACTGCATCTTAATGAAAATGTATGGGATTCAAACATTTTTTAACTAAAATAACTTTACAAATTTGTAAATAATATAAATTTATTACATTTTAATGTGTATAAATGGATAGTTCTAGTGACAAAAATTCTTTACTATGAAGAGGAGAAACTAAATCTAAAGGAATTAAAATTAAATTAATAATGAACAAATTAATTCTATTGGCAATTTATTAACATATCTGCAAAGGATCCTTGATAAGAATACTAGAGGAAATTTACTTACACGGCTAGGACGTAAGTTAGCAATGGTGAAGTAAGCTGGTGCTTGTGTAAGAAAATCGAGAACAAACAAATTTCCAAAAATGATTCAAAAATATAATAAACCTTTATGAAATTTTACTATAGAAAATCCAGCATAGGTATTAAAAATTAAAAATTTTAGAGGTGTTTCTATCATTGAGGTATTACCTATTAAATTTTAAAAAATAGAGTCTCGCATAGTGAATTTCGTCATTTTTGGTTAATTCGGTACTCACTGGACTTTTACGAACAGCAAAGGTTATATAAAATTGGTTTTTGATTCATTTGTTCGAAATATACTGAAAGAATTAGTTAATTATATGGGAAAAATGATTAATGCTGTAATGTTGACAGACTACAAAATTAGGATGAATTATTTATCATCATTTTTGTTTATTGGTTAAAAACAATTACCAGATAATTATCAAAATTTTTTAAATTTAGTAAATTGACTTGTTGGGAATAAAATAAAACGTAAAGAATTAGAATATTTTGAACCAGAATTAACTGCAAAAATCTATGATTTTCGAAAAGAATTCGGTTCAAATATAATTAATTTACAAAAAAATGGATTATTTTCCCAATGAATTAGAAAAAAATGAAACCTATATTACAATTAAAGTTTATAAAAGAATTATAAAAACTAAAAAATGGATATTGATAAGTATTAATAAAAATGATCCAAAAATAAATATATACAAAGCAACATTTTAATAAAAAGTAACAATAAATAAAAATAGAAAAGGAAATTAAATTTACAGTAGAAGATCAAAAAATGCAAAAATGCAATAACTGTATTCAATGCTTTTACTAAACAATACTAATAAAAAGAGTTAAATAATGTTTTTTCTGAAGCTGAATATTAAAGTATTATCACATGGTTCAATAGTTACGTCAGTAAAATACATATTAATGAGAAAATTTACAGTACAGTACAAATTAACTATAATCAATTTTTTCAAAATATGCGTAGCCTAATACAATTACAGATAAAACTATTAAGAAGTAATTGATACGTTTTGAAAAAATACTAAAAGGAAAACCTCAAAAAACTTACAGATGGATAATGGTAAAGTATTTTGTAGTAAAGATTTTCGATTCTTATGAAGAAATATAATATTTATCATTACTCAACTTTTACTGAATTAAAAACATCTGTTGTTGAAAGATTTAGTAGACTACTAGCAGAAAAAAGTGGAAAAATAAGATCTTCAAGGAAGATAAGAGTGATCAATTTAGTTAAACTCTATTTCAGAATTATGATAATACAAAATAGTCGACAATGAAAATGAAACCCATACAGGTTAACGAAAAAATTTATAAAATGTTATGTTCTTACAATAATAAGTTGAAATTGTTATATTATATATTTAAGTTAGAATAAGTAAATTAAATGGTATTTTTGAAAAAGGTTCAACAGAAGTTTTTGAAATGAAAACTGTTGTCTATTCCATTCCGATTACATACAAATTAAAATATTTAAATGCAGAAGAGTAAAACGAAATTGTAATGAGAAAGAAGTATAAATAATAAATATTCTGGAAAAATGTCTTATAGAAACCGTTTTAAAAAACGAACATGGTAAATTTTCTGTTAAACACATGGGATTTGATAATTACCATTGTAACTGGATACCAAAATATATATTACAATATAATATTTAGAAATTTAAAAATTCTGATTTTCATAAATTTTAATCCTTGTTAATGTACTAAATAGAAAGTTAAGAACTTGATTATTTCCAGTTAGTGAGAACAGTAAAAATTATTGAAGATTCCTAATAAAGATGTAGAAATTTTTGTTAATATTAGAGATGGTTGGGTTCATCCTAATCATGTCCAATTATTTATAGGTTTCAAAATTATTCTACTTCATCTTTCAAATTATTCAAGACATGGTGAGGTCTAGTAAAAGTTAATCGAATTTTTTGTTTTGTTTGTCTAACTAAAAAAGAGGAAATACTATTCCCTCTACATTAGGACATCCTTTTATTTATTTTTCAGGTGTACCAAATTTAGTTTCATCTCTTTCTGATAAAATTTATTTAGAAAGATATGTCCTTAACAATGGTATAATAAAAAGTCAAGAAAATTAAGTACTATAAAGTAATACTTCGTGTTTTTTTTTCAATTATGAATTCTCTATGGGGGAAAGAGATTCAACTGCAATTTTAATGTGGGTTTCTAGGGCTGGACATTCGATTACTAAATTGTCAGATAAAAATGATGCTGGGTTTGAAATAAAATACACTCTTCCAAAAGAAGAAAAAACTGTTGATGAAAATATGGAAATCAGAGTACCTATTATTAAATACTATCCTGAGTGTGCATCAAATTAGGAGATAAAAGGATTAAATAATTCTAAAATAACACTATCTATATATTAAAGAATTACAGATATTGTTGTGTTATAGGAATTTCCAATTAGATACAACAAATCATTATAATTCAGGAGAATTAGATTTGCCTTACTTTGTTTTTGATGTTTTGGAGAGAAAAGAAAAAGTAATGAGTTGGTTAATTTTTCATTATTTGATCATATTAAATTACAGAATATCAATTCAAAAAATGCTATAGATGAAATTTTCCTTAAGAAATGTTGCATTTAGATCCTCCAATAAAGGATTTGAAAATTTTATCGTTTATGTTATGATTTGAAACGAATAACCCAATGGAAAGGAAATTCTGATATAAATCCCTATAATTTATTAGAAAATACCCTATTTAAGTTATAAATACGTTTTGACAGTAAACTATTGGGATAACACAAAAAATACTATACATTTGTGTGCTATTTTTAATACAAAACTCCTAATGATACTTTACGTTTATGGGAGGAAAAATTAGCTTATCATATACAACACAGAATACTATTCGAGAAATTTTAATTTTTCAATTTATTTTTTGAGAAAGTTTTAAAACATATATAAACTTCTATATAATCTTTTATTGTAATTGGCATATTACACTAGTCTTCATTTCTTTTCAGTAAATCATAATTACTACAGTAAAGGTATAATAACAAACGATCATTATGTTTGTGAAAATTAACATACTTTTTTGCAGTCAAAAAAGAGAAACTTTGACTTTTCTATTTCTAGTTAATTATAAATAGTTCATTTGATAGGTAAAATGTATTATCCCATATTCTATCATAGAATCTATTCCTATATAAGGTTTCTTACCTATCAAATGTTCTTTTAATTAAAAATGATTGAAAATGAATTTTTAAGAAATTAGTATAAAATTTTTGACTAATGTTACACTAAAATATTTTCGTCAAATTTAATTTCGTCCCACACATTAATTATAAGTATTTGTTTTAATTTATAATATATAAAAATTATTAGATTCTTAATTTCAAATTGTGTTTATTTCTGGTTTTTTCTTCAATTTTTTTGTCTTATCTATTCTAAGATATCGAAATTTTACAATAATCCAACATTTACTACACAGTTATTTAAAATCACCGAAATTAAAACCTCCTCGAAAGATCTTGTGATAATAAATTCGTATCATCTCATCTGAAAATATTTTTAAAAATTTGAGTTTTGTCTTACTAATTGGTTTGTATTTTGTGATATGTTTGAGCTAAAAAACAATGTATTCCTTTATGCCTTCTTCTATTTAACTCTATCTTGATTTTCGAGCGTAAAATCAGAATTACCATGACATTTTTCCAGTGATATAATTTTAACAATATTCTCAGTACAAGCAGTAACGTTCTCATCACACTTATCTTAAATTTTTAACATCTCTTACAAATTTTGTGTATTTATTTAATTTAAACCTTTAGATTAAACATATAAAAGATTAATTTTATCCTAATTTAACCATACTGGAGCTAAAAATGTCATTACTGATCATTAATGTAGTTTATCCACATCCACTTATTATACTACATTGAACAGAATTTGCCAAAAGCTTACCATTTTTATGCTTAAATTCATCTTTGGAGTTTCTTATCCTTGGATCTCAATCTGTCACTTAATTAAAATAAAATTCTTTTAATAATAAATGGCTGTCCTTTTTAATTATGTGATAATTTAACAGTTTTCACAGAAAGACTTCTTTGCCTATAAAGCTTACCTTTAAAACTGTGGGAATAGTTGGTTTTGATACAACTTTTTAACACCAAATATTAAAACAAAAAATAATAAATTATATTCTAATGAAGTAACAGTAGTAACTGCTGTTAATCAGTAATATAAAAAATTTAGAATAATTTATTTGCAGAAAATTAGTGGAAGTGTTAGTGAAATATAAAATAGGATTAAATGGGGTAGGAAGCGTATTTTTCTTCTCGCGCCTGTAGCACGAATCCTAGGCATAATTTCACGAGCGCAAGTCGTAAGTAAGCAGTGAATTAAACTTATAGGTAAACGTTTCCAGTTCGTATAAATATAATATAAGTGTTGTTACATTCGTGGAAGTATTTGTCAAGTGTTAAAGAGGATTAAATGGGGTAATACGTTTATTTTCCTTCTCGCGCCAATAGCACGGATTTTAGGCTTAATTTCACGCGCACGTATCGTAAGCAAACAATGACTTAAACTTACATTTAATCACCAGTGTTTTTATTCAGTGGTCTTTTAGTTTATTTATATCTGCCTGAATAGTTTCTAGGGTCCTTTGTTTACGTTTTAGTCAGTACTTAAATCACCTTATACGATTTCTGTTTTTACCATGAGTGAGAAGTGTGTGACAAGCCATAGGATTGTTAGTTCCGGGGTGTGGTGTGATGGGTGTTATGGTTTCTTTCATTGGGGCGCATGCAGTGGCGTGGGAAATGGGGACATAAATGAGGTTCACCAGTGGTATTGCAGGATCTGCCGTAGAGATAGGAAAATACTGGAACAGGAAGGGAAAATTGTGGTGTCACCGCCAGACAACACACTTGCTAGGTGGTAGCCTTTAAATCGGCCGCAGTCCGTTAGTATACGTCGGACCCGCGTGACGCCACTATCAGTGATTGCAGACCGAGCGCCGCCACACGGCAGGTCTAGAGAGAGACTTCCTAGCACTCCCCCCAGTACTACAACCGACTTTGCTAGCGATGGTTCACTGACAAAATACACTCTCATTTGCCGAGACGATAGTTAGCATAGCCTTCATCTACGTCATTTGCTACGACCTAGCAAGGCGCCATTACCAGTTACTATTGGTACTGTGAATAATGTGCCGTCCAGAGCGACGTTCACCATTAATGGATTAAAGTTAAGTGTTCCACCAGCTACGTCCGTTTTTTCTAAATTCTAATTTCCTTGTCCTGTTCCAGACCTCACGCCAGCCTGTGTGAGCTAAAACGCGTGCCTTTCGGCTTCCTCTAGTAACCCAGTGTTGGCTCTCCTGCCAACCCATGGCGACGAGGCCATACCGCGTTCTTAACTATACTGCCCTGATTTACTTGTACAATGGCTTCGCCACCATCTCCAGATGTACTGTCCGAATTTTATCGCTTACAGAACCAACAGACGCAGGCCTTACTGGATGCCCTTGGACAGCTTGTCCAGGGTCAACGTGCGACGCAAAACGATGCGGTAGTCGCCGCTCCGCCGCTAATGCAGCCACAACGTGCAGTTGCACCAACTTTTCGTCCTTTTGATGCTGCACTGGAAAGCTGGACGGAGTGGTCACGCCAATTTGGATTCCATCTCGCCACCTACAGAATTCAAGGTAAGGAGCGGCAGCCGTTTTTGTTGTCTTCAGTTGGCGTACAAACGTACCGTGTGATAGCCAAATTATTTCCCCGACGCGACGTAGCAAGTCTGTCCTACGACGAAGTTTTGTCTTTATTAGATGCATATTTCAAAGACTCAGTCAATGTCGTTGGCAAATGGTATACCTTCTTTCGTACAAAACGTACAGCAGGTCAGACTAATCAGGAGTGGGTTGCCACCTTGCAAGCCCTTACTAGGGATTGTGCTTTTGAGTGTCAATGTGGACTCCCTTATTCAGATACTATGGTACGTGATGCAATTGCGCAGAACGTTTCTGATGTTCATATGAGGGAACAGATTTTGAAACTAGCCAGTCCCTCCCTTCAACAAGTGATGAACATATCGGATCGGCAGGACACACTTGACTTTGCCCAGGAATCATTTGCAACTTCGCCACCCGTGTGTCAGGTTAACCGGCTCGCCGGGCGAGCTGCACGTAACAGTAAACAGCCCTCGCGCCCAGCCGCGCCGCTGCCGCCAGGCTCTCAGCCACGTGTACCGCGCCGGCAAGCAAATGCAGTGCTAAAATCATGCCCGCGGTGTGCTAGTAGACATTCGCGTGAGAATTGCCTGTCGCGCCAAGCTATTTGCTTTTACTGTAATAAAAAAGGACATGTTCAAAGTTTTTGTCAGAAAAAGATCAGATCAGAAACTCAAAATCATTCCAGGCCCTTTGCTTCGCGCCGGAATCGGAATCGAACCAAGGATACTCAGGCTCGCGAAACTTCACCCATGGAAATCCATATAGTCCATTCTACTCCGCCCAGTGCCACTCTCTCTAACAGCAACTGTGTTCGTCCCACAAATAGTGTGCGTCGACGTCGCCGGAACTCCCATCAAGTCGCAAGTGATTTTGTACCAGTGTCGGTTCACGTTCACGAGACAGTCGCTCTTGTCGTCAGCAGGACAATAAACTTTTTGTGGACTTGGACATTAACAGCAAAGTGATACCATTCCAGCTCGATATGGGGATGCAGTTTCACTGATCAATCAAGACACTTACAAACTGCTGGGCATACCTCCGTTGCATGCTGCAACTGTTAAGTTAACTACCTATTCAGGTCAAGAGATCCCTGTGTTAGGACAGTGCAGCCTTCTTGCAACATACAAGGGACCAACAAAACTTGTGTCATTTTACGTCCTTCGCTCTTCTTCTGCAGTGAACTTGTTTGGTTTCGATTTATTTCAGTTGTTTAACTCGTCTATATTAAATGAGGTCCTATCAGTGAACCAGACTGTGCCTTCAGACAGTGTTTCTCGTATATGTGAAGAATTTGCAGACATTTTTGCACCGGGCCTTGGTTGCGCTAAGAACTATAAAGCACATTTGGAACTGAAAGTAAACGCGCAACCGAAATTTTTCAGAGCGCGCAATGTTCCCCACGCATTGCGTGATGGGGTTGCAAAAACATTACACGATTTGGAATCACAAGGTGTAATTGAACGTGTGCAGGCTTCTCTCTGGGCATCACCATTAGTAATTTTGCCAAAACCTTCCGGAAAATTGAGACTTTGTGTGGACTTCAAGGCAACGGTGAATCTACAACTAGTGACTGCAACTTTTCCTTTACCCCGCCCGGAAGATCTTTTTGACAAACTGTGCCGGGGTAAGTATTTTTCGAAGTTGGACCTAGCGGCTGCGTACTTGCAAATACCGGTGGACGAAGAATCCTAGTGCGTTTTGGTGGTTAACACGAATCTTGGTTTGTATCGATTCAAACGACTGCCATTCGGGTGTGCATCCGCCCCTGCATTGTTTCAGCAATATCTACAAACTGTTTATGTGTCGGTCCCTACTGCAGCAAACTATCTGGACGATACAGTGATCTACGGAAAGATGGAAGATGAACATTTAGCCAATCTCAGAACACTATTTCAGGTCTTGCGACAAAATGGTCTTCGCTTGCGAAAGGACAAATGTGTGTTCCTTGCTCGTGACTTGCCCTACCTGGGACATGTACTCAATGCCCAAGGCATACACCCCAGTCCCGAGCACCTCCGTGCCATACAAGACTTGCCTTCACCGCAGAATTTGAAGCAGCTACAGACATGCAGCTTTACTGTATGATTAAATGATGATGGCGTCCTCTTTGGTAAAATATTCCGGAGGTAAAATAGTCCCCCATTCGGATCTCCGGGCGGGGACTACTCAAGAGGACGTCGTTATCAGGAGAAAGAAAACTGGCATTCTACGGATCGGAGGGTGGAATGTCAGATCCCTTAATCGGGCAGGTAGGTTAGAAAATTTAAAAAGGGAAATGGATAGGTTAAAGTTAGATATAGTGGGAATTAGTGAAGTTCGGTGGCAGGAGGAACAAGACTTTTGGTCACGTGATTACAGGGTTATAAATACAAAATCAAATAAGGGTAATGCAGGAGTAGGTTTAATAATGAATAAAAAAATAGGAGTGCGGGTTAGCTACTACAAACAGCATAGTGAACGCATTATTGTGGCCAAGATAGACACAAATCCCATGCCTACTACAGTAGTACAAGTTTATATGCCAACTAGCTCTGCAGATGATGAAAAAATTGATGAAATGTATGACGAGATAAAAGAAATTATTCAGGTAGTGAAGGGAGACGAAAATTTAATAGTCATGGGTGACTGGAATTCGTCAATAGGAAAAGGTAGAGAAGGAAACATAGTAGGTGAATATGGATTGGGGGGAAGAAATGAAAGAGGAAGCCGCCTTGTAGAATTTTGCACAGAGCATAACTTAATCATAGCTAACACTTGGTTCAAGAATCATGAAAGAAGGTTGTATACCTGGAAGAATCCTCGAGATACTAAAAGGTATCAGATACGATAATTATAAAGGTAAGACAGAGATTTAGGAACCAGGTTTTAAATTGTAAGACATTTCCAGGAGCAGATATGGATTCTGACCACAATCTATTGGTTATGAACTGCAGATTGAAACTGAAGAAACTGCAAAAAGGCGGGAATTTAAGGAGATGGGACTTGGATAAACTGAAAGAACCAGAGGTTGTAGAGAGTTTCAGGGAGAACATAAGGGAACAATTGACAGGAATGGGGGAAAGAAATACAGTAGAAGAAGAATGGGTAGCTCTGTGGGATGAAGTAGTGAAGGCAGCAGAGTATCAAGTAGGTAAAAAGACGAGGGCTAATAGAAATCCTTGGGTAACAGAAGAAATATTGAATTTAATTGATGAAAGGCGAAAATATAAAAATGCAGTAAATGAAGCAGGCAAAAAGAAATACAAACGTCTCAAAAATGAGATTGACGGGAAGTGCAAAATGGCTAAACAGTGATGGCTAGAGTACAAATGTAAGGATGTAGAGGCTTGTCTCACTAGGGGTAAGACAGATACTGCCTACAGGAAAATTAAAGAGACCTTTGGAGAGAAGAGAACCACTTGTATGAATATCAAGAGCTCAGATGGCAACCCAGTTCTAAGCAGAGAAAGGAAGGCAGAAAGGTGGAAGCAGTATATAGAGGGTTTATACAAGGGCGATGAACTTGAAGACAATATTATGGAAATGGAAGAGGATGTAGATGAAGATGAAATGGGAGATAAGATACTGCGTGAAGAGTTTGACACAGCACTGAAAGACCTGAGTCGAAACAAGGCCCCGGGAGTAGACAACATTCCATTAGAACTACTGATGGCCTTGGGAGAGCCAGTCATGACAAAACCCTACCATCTGGTGAGCAAGATGTATGAGACAGGCGAAATACCCACAGACTTCAAGAAGAATATAATAATTCCAATCCCAAAGAAATCAGGTGTTGACAGATGTGAAAATTACAGAACTATCAGTTTAATAAGTCACAGCTGCAAAATACTAACGCGAATTCTTTACAGACGAATGGAAAAACTGGTAGAAGCGGACCTCGGGGAGGATCAGTTTGGATTCCGTAGAAATGTTGGAACACGTGAGGCAATACTAACCTTACGACTAATCTTACAAGAAAGATTAAGAAAAGGCAAACCTACGTTTCTAGCATTTGTAGACTTAGAGAAAGCTTTTGACAATGTTAACTGGAATACTCTCTTTCAAATTCTGAAGGTGGCAGGGGTAAAATACAGGGAGCGAAAGGCTATTTACAATTTGTACAGAAACCAGATGGCAGTTATAAGAGTCGAGGGGCATGAAAGGGAAGCAGTGGTTGGGAAAGGAGTGAGACAGGGTTGTAGCCTCTCCCCGATGTTATTCAATCTGTATATTGAGCAAGCAGTAAAGGAAACAAAAGAAAAATTCAGAGTAGGTATTAAAATTCATGGAGAAGAAGTAAAAACTTTGAGGTTTGCCGATGACATTGTAATTCTGTCAGAGACAGCAAAGGACTTGGAAGAGCAGTTGAACGGAATGGACAGTGTCTTGAAAGGAGGATATAAGATGAACATCAACAAAAGCAAAACGAGGATAATGGAATGTAGTCAAATTAAATCGGGTGATGCTGAGGGGATTAGATTAGGAAATGAGACACTTAAAGTAGTAAAGGAGTTTTGCTATTTAGGGAGTAAAATAACTGTTGATGGTCGAAGCAGAGAGGATATGAAATGTATACTGGCAATGGCAAGGAAATCGTTTCTGAAGAAGAGAAATTTGTTAACATCGAGTATAGATTTAAGTGTCAGGAAGTCGTTTCTGAAAGTATTTGTATGGAGTGTAGCCATGTATGGAAGTGAAACATGGACGATAACCAGTTTGGACAAGAAGAGAATAGAAGCTTTCGAAATGTGGTGCTACAGAAGAATGCTGAAGATAAGGCGGGTAGATCACGTAACTAATGACGAGGTATTGAATAGGATTGGGGAGAAGAGAAGTTTGTGGCACAACTTGACTAGAAGAAGGGATCGGTTGGTAGGACATGTTTTGAGGCATCAAGGGATCACAAATTTAGCATTGGAGGGCAGCGTGGAGGGTAAAACTCGTAGAGGGAGACCAAGAGATGAATACACTAAGCAGATTCAGAAGGATGTAGGTTGCAGTAGATACTGGGAGATGAAGAAGCTTTCACGGGATAGAGTAGCATGGAGAGCTGCATCAAACCAGTCTCAGGACTGAAGACCACAACAACAGAGTGTGCTGGGAAAAATTAACTATTATTACAGATATGTTCCACATGCCTCTTCCATTTTAGCTCCGCTTCATCGCTTACGCAGTAAAGGTGTTCCGTTCGTCTGGACGACGGAATGCGAACGCGCCTTTCGCCAGTTGAAATCGGCGTTGCTTTCCAATACTTGCCTTACGCCATTCGATCCCCGGAAGCCCCTATTGTTGACGGTGGATGCATCGGATTTCGGGATCGGTGCTGCGCTTGGGCACAAAGATGGATCGCACGATCGCCCTATTGCCTTTGCGTCCAAATTGCTCTCGTCTGCGCAAAGAAATTATTCACAGATCGAGAAAGAAGCATTGGCTCTCGTATTTGGTGTTACAAAGTTTCATTATTTCTTGTATGGTCGTCACTTTACCATCATCACAGACCACAAACCTTTGACATGACTTTTTTATCCGACCAAGCCGGTACCTCCACGTACAGCGCAGAAATTCATTCGATGGTCTATTTTCCTCTCGCAGTACCGCTACGATATCTTATATCGGTCCACTGCTAAGCACGGAAACGCCGATGCGTTGTCCCGTTTGCCTGTTGCTGAGGATAGAGCATTCGATTCCTCCGAGCTTGCTTGCATGTTCATTGATGCGGAAACCGATGACGTGGTCGAATCGTTTCCGATTGATTTTCGTCGTGTAGCTACAGCCACAGCTGCCGACCCTGTCCTTGCTACCGTTCTACGTTTTGTTGCTACGCAATGGCCCTTGTCAAAGTCACGGATCGGGGATCCGTTGGTTCGCCGATTTTTTGCTCACCAGGAGAGACTTTTTGTACGACGTGGTGTTTTGCTGTTGCGTTCTGATAATGATCAGTCCAGGGTCGTGGTCCCACGTTCGTTACAGTCCTCTGTCTTACAGCTTCTCCACCAACGACATTGGGGTATAGTGAGAACGAAACAACTTGCTCGTTAGCACTGTACTTGGTTCGGAATCGATGCCGCGATTACGAATATGTGCTCTTCTTGCAGGGTGTGTGCCGAACAACAATCAGCACCACCGCGGAAATTCTTTGCATGTCCAAAAGCCACTTCCCCTTGGCAACGCTTACACATCGATTTTGCTGGTCCATGCTCTATGGTTGGTTGTGGTAGTTTCATTCAGTAGTTTTCCTTTTGTTGTCCGGATGTCTTCCACGACGTCATCTTCCACCATCCATGCGTTATCTGATATCTTTTGCATTGAAGGTCTTCCCCAGACTATTGTTTCCGACAATGGCCCAAAATTCATGTCTGCAGAATTTCAATCACTCTGCAAGGCCAATGGTGTTCAACATCTGACGTCCGCGCCGTTTTCGCCACAGTCAAACGGTGCCGCTGAACGATTGATCAGGACTTTCAAGTCACAGATGTTGAAGTTGAAAGAGTCGCATTCTCGGGAGGACGCGTTATTGCTCTTTTTGTCCTCGTATCGCTCTCTACCCCGAGATGGTCGCTTGCTGGCTGAGTTGCTGCACGGTCGCCCTCATCGTACCTTGATGTCTTTGCTACATCCGCCGCATCAGGTTCCTGTGCAGCGGCAGACACCTGTTTTTGTCCCAGGCGACGTTGTCTACTACCGCCACTATCGAGGTTCACGGCGTTGGCTCGAAGGGCGCATTCTTCGCTGCCTCGGCCGCGCTATGTATCTGGTTTTGGGGGCCTCTGGTGAGGTGCGTCAGCATCTCAATCAGCTGCGCCTCTTTCTTCGCACGGGACCTGCCGCTCCCAGTCTGCTTTCAGCGACGGTGCCGTCCGGTCAGCGCCCTGGGGACCCATCTACTGGCTCGCCTCGGCCCCAGGTGTTATCGATGCTGCCTTCCATATTGCCCCATGGCGACGCGCCGCCGCCGCCGCCGCCTGTTCTCCCGCCGGCGACGCCCGCAGTGGACGCGTCGCTGCAACCGCCGGGCGCCTCCCTGGGTCACGCGCCGCCGATCGCTTCCCGTGACCAGTTGTCCTTCGACATGGAACTCTTGCCCGCTCCGGACCGTATGTCGTCTTCGCCCGTCGGGTGCCCGGCCCGATGGAGGTCGACCCTTCGGCCCCTCCTGTCTCTCTGCGGGTGCATATACCGCATGTTGGCGTGTAAGCTGGAGCAGGTTTTCAGGCGTTTCCTAGCTCCCCGCGGTCCGAATGGCAGGGTGCGGGTGGCACAGCCTCGCCTGTTGTTAGGGACCCCACCTCGTCGCATACGTCAACATGGGGTCCTCCCCACGGCGGGCGGAAGCCTTATGCCACAACCGTACGGCGATTTGCGGGGGAGGAATGTGGTGTCAGGTGTCACCGCCAGACTCCACATTTGCTAGGTGGTAGCCTTTAAATCGGCCGCGGTCCATTAGTATACGTCGGACCCGCGTGTCGCCAATATCAGTGATTGCAGACCGAGCGCCGCCACACGGCAGGTCTAGAGAGACTTCCTAGCACTCGCCCCAGTAGTACAACCGACTTTGCTAGCGATGGTTCACTGACAAAATACGCTCTCATTTGCCGAGACGATAGTTAGCGTAGCCTTCCGCTACGTCATTTGCTACGACCTAGCAAGGCGCCATTACCAGTTACTATTGATACTGTGAATAATGTACTGTCCAGAGCGACATTCACCATTAATAGGATTAAAGTTAAGCATTCCACCAGCTGCGTCCGTTTTTTCTAAATTCTAATTTCCTTGTCCTGTTCCAGACCTCACGCCAGCCTGTGTGAGCTAAAACGCGTGCCTTTCGGCTTCCTCTAGGAACCCAGTGTTAGCTCTCCTGCCAACCCACAACAAAAATAGCAGATCTTCAAGCTGACTTAGACATGGCAAGGGAGGATCTGGACAGGTTAAAGAGGGAGAAGGGTGAACAGAGGTGGGAAGTGGCAACAGGTAATAAGGTGGACAGGCAAAGGAGAGCATGAGACAGCTTTGTCATAAATCTTGAAAATAGATTTGACCTGTTGCGTCAGTCAGAATCAGATGAGCCTCATGTAGCTGAAGCTGTAGAAAGGGCACAACAAGCTTTCAAGGACTTGAAAAAGGTGGAGAAGTTTTTAAAGAGAAAGAAAGTTCTATTGTTAGGTCGTCCCCACGGTAGAGGTGTTGGCCAACTACTGCAGGAAAATCTAGGTCCAGAGTACCAGGTCACAAACTTTTTCAAGCTTAGTGCAGATCTGGGTCAGGTAACAGAGGATATAGGTTATTTATGCAAGGATTTTTCAAAGGAGGATGCCATGGTTATAGTGGGTGGTCTGGGAAATAGCGTTGACAGAGACTCTGAATATTCCATAGAGAGTGACCTGGTGAAGATAGCATCAGCAATGAAGCATACAAGTGTGGGATTTGTGTCTGTGTTGAGACGCCATGATCGACCTCATTTGAACTCTTCCATCGGGAGGGTGAACTTGGAGTTGAAGTAGCTGCTTAAGACGGATATAGGGTCCCATATTGGTTTAACTCCTGTGGATGCTATCGATAGGTGGGTACTACACTAGGCATGTCTTTCACATCAATAGGAAAGGGAAGATAAAACTGTCTGGGATTATTGCAGAAAACTTAAGGGGGGACCCTGTCACAAGTGGTAAAATACCACTGGTCACAGGTGTCAGAGGGATGCCTTTTTTATAGGATAGGCAAGGGGGAAAGAAAACGAATTTTAAGAGAGATTGGCAAACACACTCAGTTTGAGAAAACAGATGAACAAGAGTCAGAGTTTAGCATACTGCCTCCATTTAAACGATGTTTAACAGAAAGTAATCAGAAACTGCCAGTTCATATTCGCCAAAGCAGTTATAATCCCATTAGTATTCAGTATCAGTTATTTTATTACGTCAAAACATTCCGGGACTGAGAAATAAAGCTGATGAACTATTCATTTGTATTGACATAATCTGCCTCTCTGAACATCAAGTGACCACTGGTATAGACATGTTAGACATTTCAGGATTTAAGCTAGCTTCCTTCTTATGCAGAGTAGATATGGATGGAGGAGGAGTTGCCACATTTATTAAAAACTGCCATAAATTCAAGAACATTGATATTAATAAATTCTATTTAGAGCAGCATCTAGAAGCATGTGCAACAGAAGTAGAGTTCCATAACAGATCCTATATAATAGTAACTATTTACCGAGCACCTGCAGGAAACTATAATCTACTCATAAATCGTCTAGAAGATCTTTTGGGTTATTTAACAGGAAGAAACAAAGAAATTTTAATTTCTGCGACTTTAATACAGATTTTCTAATGCAATCTTCCAGTAAACATTTACTGCAGTTATTAATGTTGTCTTTCAATCTAACTCACATTGTAAGCTTTCCAACTAGGATCACTAAATCCTCAAGGACAGCCATTGATAACTTTTTATAGACAAATCAAATGAACGAAATCATATAATAAAACCTGTAATAAATGGACTATCAGATCATGACATGCAGCTCCTTGTTTTAGATGTAAATTCTAAGCAGATTATCAAGACTGCTAAACCTGAGTACAGGAGAGTAGTCAATCAACCAAAAATTGACTGTTTTAGAAAACTGCTTACAGATATGAACTGGAAACATGTAATAGTGCTCATGACATGAATGAAAAATATAACACATTCATGAACAAATGTCAGTACCATATTTGATAACTGTTTTCCTCTAAAAGTTACTCAAATCAAACAGAAGTCTATAATAATACCATGGATTACACAAGGAATAAAGATTTCCTGTAAGACAAAAAGGAAAAGGTACCTGTGGACCAAGAATAGCTGCACTGCTGATGATTTAGCTAAATACAAGGAACACTGTAAAATATTAAAAAAAAGTAATTGAGACATCTAAATAAATGCACTACGAGAAGAAGATAGCAATGTCAGGGAACAAAATAAAAACCATATGGGATATAGTGAAAGAGGAGACTGGTAGAACCAGAAAGGAACAGGAGCAAATAGCATTAAGGGTAGATGATGCATTAGTAACCGATGGGCATAGTGTGGTAAATCTACTTAACAAGTATTTCACATCCGTTACTGATAGAATGGGATTATCAGGATCAGTAAATAATGCCCTAGAATATCTGAAACTAGCCTTAACAAATAGCTTCAGGTACATGAATATGTCACTCACTTCACCAAAAGAAATAACTTCCATAATAAAATCTTTAAATATAAAGCATTCTAGTGGGTATGATGAAATATCAACAAAGTTAATTAAGGCATGTTCTTGTGAATTTAGTACAATTCCAAGTTACTTGTGTAACCAGTAAATTATAACTGGGACATTTCCTGACTGGCTAAAATATGCAGATGTCAAGCCTCTATTCAAGAAGAGGGACAAATAAATACCATCAAATTACAGACCAATTTCACTTTTGCCAGCATTCTCAAAAATTTTAGAAAAAGTAATGTACAGGCAGCTTCTCAACCATCTGACCACAAATAACATATTATCAAGAACACAGTCTGGATTTCTGAAGGGTTCCGATATCGAGAAAGCTATTTACACATACAGTGAGAATGTACAGACTTCATTAAATAATAAATTACACGCAGCAGGCATTTTCTGTGACTTTTCAAAGGCATTTGATTGTGTGAACCACAACATCCTTTTAAATAAATTAGAATTCTATGGTGTCACAGGCAGTGTTGCAAAGTGGTTCAAGCGAGGCTAACAGGAAACAAAGGGTGGTAGTACAAGGGACTAGTCGAATTAAGTCATCAGTCATCATCAGAATGGGAAGAAATTACATGGGGTGTCCCACAAGGATCCTTCTTAGGGCAATTGCTTTTTCTTGTGTACATTAATGATCTCTCATCACTTACACTGCCAGAAGCAGAGTACATTTTGTTTGGAGATGGCACAGTTATTGCAACAAATAGTATGTCGAGTGTAGTTCTAGAAAGATCTGCTAATGATATTTTCATGGATATTAACTCACTGGCATTAAACTTCGAAAAGACTCACTATATGCAATTCAGAACCTGTAAGAGGTTTCCACCCAGCATATGCATAAAGTATGAAGAAGATCAGATAGAAGAGGTTGACAGTCTTAAATTCCTGGGATTACAACTTAATAATAAATTCAGTTGGGAGGAGCACACCACAGAACTGCAGAAACGCCTTAACAAATCTGTAATTACAATTCGAGTGTTAGCAGACATAGGCGACATAAAAATGAAAAAGCTTGCATACTTTGCTTACTTAGATTCCATAATGTCATATGGTATAATATTTTGGGGTAACTCTTCAAGTCAAACAAAAGTTTTCAGAGTCCAAAAGCGTGTAATATGTATTACTTGTGGAGTAAATTCATGGACATCCTGTAGAAACCTCTTCAAAGAACTGGGTATACTAACTACTTTCTCTCAGTATATTTACTCCTTAATGAAATTTGTCCTAAATAATATATCTCTTTTTCCAACAAACAGCTCAGTTCATACATGCAATACCAGGAACAAAAATGATCTGCACAAGGACTTAAAAGCACTTACTTTAGTTCAAAAAGGGGTCCACTACTCAGGAACAGTCATCTTCAATAATTTGCCAGCAAACATAAAAATTTAGTTACAAATAAAAATCAGTTTAAAAGGAGCCTGAAAGACTTACTAGTGCCCAACTCCTTCTACTCCATTGACGAATTTTTTAATAGAAAGAAATGATGTATTGTATATGTTCATACTATTAGTATTGTTATTTCAGCTTAAAAAAAGATGTATTGTATATACTCATACTATGAGTATTGTTATTACAGCTTAAAAAAAGATGTATTGTATATACTCATACTATTAGTATTGTTGTTTCAAAAATAAATTTGACATGTTCCACATCCACAAGGATCTCCTGAGCATAGACCTATGGAATGAGAAACAAATCTAAGCTAATCTCTTTTTACAAAACAAAATAAACTTCATGTTTCTCAACTTCAAAGTTAGTTCATTGTTCCATACTGTCCTTTATTGTTAATTAAACAATATAAACAATCTTCCAGACTTATTTCACTTTTAGCAACGCATTTCATTACTCCTTTTGATTTTTCTTTTCTTTATCATCGACATTATAAGTTTTCATTTTCGCTCTTTATCGACAAAATTCTTTCTTTTTTTCCTTTGTACTTGTCTCTCATTTTTCTAATGCTTTTTGTTAACTGGAGGAATAGTAAAATATTATTTACTGGATAATCACTAGTATCAAAATAGCAATTTCTTTTTCTTCACATCTTCACAAAATATACAGTTTTTATGTTACAGATGTAACTATCAGTATGTTGCTAACAAAGATCGATATTTTCTCCATATTTTAGTGTTATAATGTATAGTGAAAATGAAACAGTATTTCTTTCGATAAATCGAGTACATTCATACTAACATAAGTAGGTTACATAAATAAAATTTTAGTGTTAGTCACATGCATAGCAGCTAAATTTTCATTAAATACTGTTCTAATTTAAAATTTGGTTTTACAACAGGGTGAATACACAGACAAGGAAAAACAATTCCTGGATAATTCCCAGATTTCCTGGTTAAAAGTACACTTTCTCCCACGTGGAGACACACCTTTTCCTTGATCAGTGACAATATATTTTCCCTCAGAACTGTAAAACTTATCAATCCTTTGAATGGTTAAGGTTTTATACATGGGCGTAGAATTTCTGGGCACTTTAGAAAACGAAACTCAAGGAGAAAACACGTTTGCGAAAGATCTTTGATGTGCAGCAACATGTACACTGTATATTTTCGTATTATGAAAGTATAAATTAGAATTCCACCAAACACCATATGTTATTTTCCGAACCATTGAAATCGAGATTGCGATGTGCTTTTGTAAGGCAGTCATAGCTTATCTCACGTGATCTCTCCAGCCAATGACAGCTGATATTCAGAGCATAGGACACGTGATGTAGTCAGCCAATAGCAACGTCACTGTTAAGTATCACGAACACAAACAGGAAAAGTTAATGGTTTAACTTAATATACATAGTGTTGCTACAATAAAAGCAAAGCTTTCACATATAATGTTGATCATATTTGTGCATGTTACACTTTAAGATTCATCACAAAAATGTGCCAGTAAAATCTTTAATAATGACATAAATGTCTAGTCTTCCGAGCTCGAAATTCTTCTAACTGGCTCGTCATCAAAGAGTTGATTTCTAAATGAGAGCCAAACGCTGTGTGATTTAAGAAATTCATTGTATATTCTCGCACATAGTTCAATTTGTGTAAAATGAAATTTACATTGAAAGTAACGCTTTTCAGACCACCATGCACAATATTCTTCCCGTGACCTTTTAGAAATAGGCTCGTTTCAGCAGTTGTCAGAGAGTGCTAGATAACAGGTGTCACCACCCTTGTGCAGCTATGATTGACATACGAAGCCCATATGTTCATACTCATAAAAAAAATAAAAGATGATACGTTATGTTATAAAAGAAAAAAGACATCAGAAGATACTCCCAGAGAATTTCGCGAATCATACTAAAATGTTCCCATTTAAAGTGCATACTTTAAGTGCACGTTCATATGTCCAAATTACCAATGAAGTAAGCCTCGACCTGATATTAAGGTTTTCATTGTGGTTTTCGGGCAGTGAATTCTTTTGGAGTACCAGTACTGTATTATCCCATGTTTGTTTCTTCATTACAGCATAATGCCATACATGCTACAAGATGAAAAGGTGCACTTGAAAGGCGCCGCGCGGGGTTAGCCGAGCGGTCTGAAGCGCTGCAGTCATGGACTGTGCGGCTGGTCCCGGCGGAGGTTCGAGTCCTCCCTCAGGCATTGGTGTGTGTATATGTTCTTAGGATAATTTAGGTTAAGTAATGTGTAAGCTTAGGGACAGCAGTTAAGTCCCATAAGATTTCACACACATTTGAACATTTTGAACTTGAAATGCAGCAAACAGTTGGAAATAGCCAATACCGTGGAATTAAACACTTCGTTTCAAATACATTGCTGCCTCAGTGGAAAAGATTAATTCAAACCAAATTCCTTTAGCAAACCGACAAAAATAACTTCATTGTTCTGCAAGACGATTAGTACTTGACTGTCAGAAATAAAATTTGAAACCAGTAACATATTTCTACCTTCCAGAATTATGTGGATATATTTTAATTCACTTGATAGTTCCCGGTCACGGAAATGTGTTTTGTTTTCATTTGATATGAGGGCAATAAACGAATAGGAAACAGCAAAGTCACCAGATGTAAACATGGGTCACGCAGAGATTACGTGCTTCACCACTGCAACTCAAGACTGTTCTGCGCATCAGCCACAGATCTATGATATTTTCGAACGGGGGCAATACTACATAGTGGCGTTCCCCCTCTCCTCTCACCTCCCTCCCTCGAGCGTTCAGGATAGGACGTCAAAAAGTTAAAAAAATCGAATTTTGAAAAATATGTTCATTTTGTAGCTCACATCCTTGAGAAGAGACTGATGTATAAAACATATTTGTTTGAGGCAATGTAAGACATGTTTCTGGTCTTAAGTGGGCCAAAGTGCACTGCCACACCTCTTCACATAGTTTTCTTCTATCACAAATCACTGTATTTCGCTCTGTGGAATTGAAACGCGTATTTTTTTAATGTTTGCCATCGGACTATATTCAAGACTGTGGAAATTAAAATGTCGTGTTGTACCTCTCCTGCTCCCAGTCGGCCGGTATTACATCCTGCCCCTGTTTCTCTCTAAAAGGAGAAAGAAAAAATCCTCGCAATTAATATTGGATGAGATTATTTGTAATTGGGAGAACAAGAACTCTTCAGAAAATCTGCACTGTTTATTGTCTATTAGCTAATAACTTGCTGGTTTTTGTAACATAAAATTAAATATAGGATACATAAAACCAGTAAAGACAAGAGACATGCAAGACAGTACACCTTTCTTCAATCCTTAGCTCCCAGCTTGTTTTTCTCTCTGATCTTGCTACAGCTTTACATGGTGTGCTTTCCTTCCTGCGAAAGAATCTATTACCTCATCAAAATTCGTCAAACGTTTTGCTACTTGAAAAATTAAAATGTAACTGTCCAACACTGAAGACACTGTTAATATAAATGTACCCAAGACTGGTGTGGTTTCTCGAGCTGATTACATCTGTTTTGTCACTGTCTGCTAGATAAAACAAAGTAGGCCTTGCTAATATTACAGTAATTGTAACACACACCAAATAAACGAGACTGTTTTGGCACAAGTGGTCATTTTTAGAACACGACACATTATAATTTACGAAGTGCCAATATCAGATGACTATTAGCCGACTACATGTGAAAAGCTGAATGTTAGGAAATAGTTTTACATTTCATTCATACGCTCCAGGTTCTCATGTATGAGACCGAAAAGTAGTACGAAAATTTTATATAAATTTGGAATCGTCATATTCTTACATAATTTGTATGATGTCGCTGTTTCTTCTCTCTTCTAACAAGATTGTTCTAACACACAATCTTGTCATTACTAATTTTGTAACTATTTCTGCTATTCTCAAAATTTATTCGGCGGTTAAATTAAGTAACTCTGTTAGAATCTCAAGTTTAGTTGTACCGCGATTATTCTCTGGTTTCGTTGTTACACGTTCGTACAACGCATTTTCCGCGCTACTTCCAGAATAGAACTTAAGCGGCTGCCAGCCGGAGACTGGTCTTTACTAGTGTAGTGATCTGGCCAAAAGTTTTCAGTCAAAATTTCATTTTCTTGGATACACTGAGAAGATAATATGTAATCTTTCTTACCTGTTATTCCTGTTAGTCGTTTATTTCCACTCTGATAGTCCAAACCTATGGATTTCGTTAATACTTATAACAACGCTGATCATTCGCAAACCCAGTCGACCACCTAATCACACAACGATTGGCATCATCCGTTCGACTTTACTCCGCTCAGCTCGTATAGCCCCGTCCCCTTTTGTCTGCAAGAAATTTTTTTTCTAGATGCGATGAGGATTCCCCTGATAGACACATCATTTACACTATATACGCATTGAGAAATCAAATTAGAATGTGTTCAATATGTCCAAAAATCAGCAGGGATACATTTAAAAATCATGCGGACAATCGATAGACCAACATGTGCTGGATGCTAGGCGCTCTGTGAAACAAGGTGTTTTCCCCCTGAAGAATATGAATTTGGCGCCCACCCCCCCATCCCCGCCCCCGAGATTGCCACCTGGGTCGGATACCTCGGTTCTCCACCCCCTTCCTAGATCTTGGGCCTGCTGAGCATTCGTGAATCTGGCAGCTTGGGCGCAACAGTAAAATCTTTCCTGGTTTCATCTTGCTGCTAGCTGCGACTGCTTACACAGCAAACAGCCACTTTTATGTAGCCAGAAGTAGAAGTTACTACTCATACGCAAGTCAATGCGCATGCGCATGAGCCCGCTAGTAACTGCTAAAATGAATCTAATGTAAACAGTTGTGACGTCGCGCTCATCAGAGGCAATTTGTCCTTCTGAAGCATTGCATAGGCTTCCTAAAGCCTTTGACACATTTTGCTGTTGGCAGACACTTGTATGAGCACTGCGTTTTGTTGTAGTATATGACACATACCATTTACGATTTGGGTTTTACTTTCGTTTTTTTTTTTTCGTTCATGTTCAATTGCTGCAAGAAATATTCTGCAGTAGCGGGATACAGTAATAGCCTTTGTTAGAGTATCGGTCTTTACCAGTCGATATTACATCAATTTAACTGAAAACTAAAGCAATGAAAAATTCCAGGATTCTAAAAAATTCCTAGGTTTTTGCAGCTTTCTCCAAAATTAAAAAAATCCTGGGTTTTTCCTGGACCTTGTGGTTGTCCTGGGTCGTACACACTCTATGCAGTTAGTTGATTACATTTATCTGGTTCTGAGACTACTTTTCTATCTACTCAATTTCTTATATTTTCCAAAGTTTTTCGACATACTGAATTAATGAACAGTTTGTAGAAATTTTTCTCAAAATCATTGGTTGCTTCTATCCTCATATCTTTTTTATAGTCTATACACTTTGTCAACCAATTAGTGTTTAAATTCTGAAACTTTACGAATTTTTATTGTTTTCATTCCTAAGAACGGATACTCTTTAAGATTTCTATAACGAACATAATACATTTATTATCTAAAGTAGTTACTATTTTTTATTCCATTGTTTCCTGGAACAATTTTATTTTTACGAGCTATTGGGGGCTTGTTTTGGGGGAAGATACCAAACTGCGACGTCATCGGTCTCACCGGATTAGGGAAGGACGGGGAAGGAAGTCGGCCGTGACCTTTCAAAGGAACCATCCTGGCATTTGCCTGGAGTGATTTAGGGAAATCACGGAAAACCTAAATCAGGATGGTCGGACGCGGGATTGATCCGTCGTCCTCCCGAATGCGAGTCCAGTGTGCTAAACACTGCGCCACCTTGCTCGGTCAGGAGCTAATGGTAAATGTTTATGTAAATCATATAAATTCTTTGGGTATTGTGAATCTACTTCTAAAATATAACATATAGTGTCTAGGAAGCCTGCATATACAGTTCAGTAGCAAACAATCAAACAAGTCATATTAATAAGTTTTATTGCAATACAAAAATTACAATTCTTAACTTTGACAGTTATACATATATGTCACAAATGAAGGGTGACATACAAAGTAATCAATCTTCTTCAGTATAGACAACCCCAAGTCTTTGCTATATAGAGAGCACAAGCGATGTGACTCGTTAACACAGCTATTGATGGGCCTAATCTTGTAGCTGCTATAGAACTCGGCCATCACCAGCCAGTCGGGGCACTTATGTCCTCTTCACGCAGGTGATACTGTTGTTGCGTTGTTGCCCAGGAGGGAAGTGCAGTCAGCATGCAACTTTCTGACTTCTTCTCACAGCCTTCTCATACTTGGCATTCCCTACTGGCGTTCTAGCGCTTGACTTTAGGCCATAATATAACCAGGATGAAGAGGCTATAAAATTAAATTTTTTGAGAAAGCCAAGATCGCTTGATTTTAAGCCCCTTATTACAATTACTCGTTTTGACAGAATTGTACTTTCATCTTAAGTCTGGCATTACACTACATGAAAAGAAAATTGGTAATAGTACACAAGATACAACCATATTTTGGGATTAACCAAATTTTAGAAAAATCTTGGCATGTCTTTGATATATGTTGACATATATGTGTTATCGACAGTTTGAGAACAAAGTGAAAATACATTACAAATATACACATGGTTTGTCATTTCTAAAACAAAATGCTCCCAGATGGATTGACAAATGAATAGAGGGTAAACATACAACATCCATTACACCAATTGAGTAAAAACTACATGTGAAGTCGACGACCTCATGTGAACTACACTGAGGCGCCTCAGAGCCCTTGTTAACTTGTGTAGATATCAAGTGGCTCCATTGTATTAACTGGCGATATACTGAAATATTTTGAAATTAGTCTTATCAAATTTTTTGAACAATTTTAACAGCATATTATATGCTATAGGAATAACAAAGGTAAATCCTTATACCTGATTCATATACAAAGATGTGACTCATTTCACAAATATAAATTACATATGTTGACAAATGTAATGTTACAAAATATGTAATCCTTCTAGACTTTCACTATGTTCTACAAGGTGCTCAATACAGCCAATGAGCTAACGCACTGTGCACATGGATCTTTTTATTTATACCCCGTACATACCATTCACTAATCTATCCAAGTCTAGTCATACAAAAAATTATTATACATGCCACGGAACAACAAATCCAAGAACCAGGGGGAGGGGAGGGAAGGGTGGTGAGGTAGGGAGGGAGAGAAGGATAAGGGGAAGGGAAGGTGGAAAGGGGAGGTGAAAAGGGGAAATTAGGTAGCAATGGTAGGGTGCAGGAATGGGTAGAAATAGTTGATATTAGGGTAATGTAACGGGAAAAGAGGCAGAAAGAGGAAGGGAGGAAGAAAAAGGGTTGAGGTAGGGTGGCACATCGTTAAAAGTTATTTATCATAACAAGAATCAAAACATTTGCTTATCAAATTCAATTTAGAGTATGTTTGTAAAGATTAATAGTTAAAATATGGTGCTTAAAAGGAAATAATAGTATACTAATATCATAGCGCACATGAGCTAACACAACCATGAGAGCAGAATGACAGCTAAGCAGAATTGGAGTTATTTATTCCAGTATAGGTGTATGGTATGTGTTAGCAGTGGGCGTTTTTTGATAAACAAGTGATGATACTGTACAATGGGGAAGGGACTGCACAATATTCTGACATAACCACAAATTATCATTTCTAAAACAAAAAATGGTAATACATATAATAGTTATAAGTAATAGTTGTGCAACCAATGATAAACAATATGTATGATATGCTACCTAAATGCCCATTGTGTAAGGGGCGTTCAGAAAGAAACGAGCTGCAGTCATAATTATAGAAACCAGTACATGTATGTTAGCAGTATTGACCCTGGCTGTTGAGACACTTGTCCCACTGTAACACAAGGCGGTGAATGGCTGTCTCATAAAAGTCCTAGGGCTGCAATGTTAACCAGTTCGACATGTACAGTTGGACGTCGTCGTCTGAGGGGAATCGTTTTCCCCTCAGAACCTTTTTAAGGGGACAAAAAATGGCGTAACCACAGGGAGAGAGGTCTAGACTGTATGGAGGGTGACCAAGAACCTCCCATTTGAATTTCTGCAGGAGTGCCATGACTGTGTAGCCCGTATGAGGATTGGCATTGTTGTGGATCAGAATGGCCCCACTGGTATGACTGCTTGGTCATTTTGATTTGATCACTTAGCGAAGGTCGGTCAAGGTTTGCGAGTAATGCTGGGCAATTTCTGCTGTCCCATGCTGCAGGAAGTGAAATACAAGGGGCCATTTTTGGTCCCCTTAAAAAGGCTCTGAGGGGCTTACGATTTACCTCAGACGATGACGTCCAGCAGTATATGCGGAACTCGTTAACATCGCAGCCCGGGAATTTTATGAGACTACCATTCACCACCTTCTGTCACAGTGGAACATGTGTCTTATAATATCTCTTTATATCCTACTAATTATCCCTGCACAATTCTATGAGTGAATTACATTTCCTACTTGATCATCTATATACTCGCAGAATCGATGTGCATAGTAGTACAGTACTATTACTATTCCATGAGCGCGTAATTACTCTTTGAAATATTCTCTCTGGTGTGTTGATAAGACTTCTAGGATGTTCTCCGTGCCGAATAGCTACATTGAATAATTGTAATTTTGCTATCGAGATTACTGGGAGAAACAGATTGGAAATATATTGTATGCTAATCAAGAGAATATATACTGAGCATTTACATTACAGGTGTGTAAGGAATTTCATTATATATGTATTCTCTAATTGAAAATTTGCATGGAGGTGTCGTTTCGTTGGTAATCAGAAGGGAACTTCTAATGAATTGGAAACGAACCTGAAATTATTAGATCCAAGAGCTTCATTATTTCATTGGATAATTAAACTCTATCAAAGCAAACTTTTTGCTTGATCTGAGGTTTCCCAACTGACTACGCAATGCAAGAAAACCAAGACATTTTATTTACAAAGGATTGCAGATCGCTTCGAATCATCGAGACTGCAGACAAAGAACGTCATCGTCCGATTCTGATTAAACAAGTAAAGCTTAATTATAACTTTCTTGAGCAACTGTGATAACTGTGATATGGCTGCTTATGAATGAGATCATTAATAAAATACTAATAACTAACTTTCCTCCTCACCAGCAACCAGTATAAACACAATAATTAATTAAAATTATAGTCTCAACAGCTAGGGTCAATGCTTCTGACATACAGGTACTGGTTTCTGTAATTATGCCTATGGCATTTATTTTTCAATGCTCCTTATATATATATGAGAAGACATCGCCCCAACAAAATGTGTAAACTGTACTGTCAAATTTATTTGGTTCTACCCATTCAATAACACCTTAAGGGGCTCCCGAAAGGCTCAAAATCACGAAAAGTTCAATTTTTACTTTTTTGCGTTTTCTGAATCTGCAGACTATTACCTTTTAATAAATATATAATTTATTCAATTCCGAAGACTACAACTATTTTTAAATTTTTTTTGAAATGTGTTCTACATGGGCGTGACCCACTGTGGCGCTGTTAAACTGCTGTCAAATGGTGTTATTATTAACGTCCGTGTTCATCAGGTACATTTTAGTGATGTGAGATAAAGTATGTGTTGTGGCTAACCTGTGATGGTTCAATATATATCGCTGGTGTGATTGTCGATTGTTTCATGTTTATTTCCTCTGTCGTTATCTCGAAAATATTCGTAATTAATTCTGTTTCTTGAGTCTCTGTTTTGTTGAAGTATAATAATGAGTAAAAGTAAAGTTATTAGAAATCCTCTGAAGGCTTTTAAGAAAAGGAGAAATGTTGGAAAGCCAAAGGTATGTGTTATTACTGTAAACAATAAAGACGATAACCAAGTGAGTGAACCTAACCTCTCAAGTACACCTGCCCATAGCAGTCCAAGTGGGAAAGAAAATACTTCACAGAAGAAGCTTGGTTCAATGAGTGAAAACTATGAATGTTGTATGGGTGAATCTGATGTGAATGAAATATTTGATATGTCGGTTCTCAAAGGAATTTTTCCAAACTGTGTAAGATGTATTCATTGTAGTGAATTTGGTCTGGAACTCTCCATAATAAAGCACGTAGGACTTGCTAGTGAAATACAACTGAAATGTGATAAGTGTTCGTACATGACCACCTTTTGGAACAATGTTGCAGTAACTGCAACTGAAGAAAATGGCAGCAAAATCTACGAACACAACAATGAGCGATACTTGCTTTAGACAAGGAACGCCTTCGGGCTGCAGACAGGGCTGTAAAGAGTCTAGAAATACAAGCAAGAGTAAACAGGAGGAGGAACAAGAGGAAGCTGGAGGAGGAGTTTGCAGAGGATGAAGATAATCCATCCTATGGACTTGGAATGCACTAAAAAGTTAATCCAATCTTTGTCGCTCGATTCCCAAAACTTTTATTTTCTCATACTAATTACATGTTTTCTAAGGATCTTCCAAACATATTTGTTTCAAACTTTCAGTAAATGTTACACAGTACCTTCTGCATAATTTAACGCAGCCTTTTTTCAAAAAACTGTATATTTTTGAATATATAAATAAAAAATTGCAAAAAAATGTTGTGAATTTTCATTACAATTGAAAAAAAATCATCTTTAATAACTGAACTGAAATTTTGTAAAATCCCTGTGTTAAGTTGTAGCCCATATTCCAATAAATAATCTGTAAAAAGTTCAACTTCCTACCTCAAATACTTTGTGAGGAAAGATGTAATTTATAAGCGTTATTTTAACATTGCAAGTATAGGGCGTTCCGGAGCCCCTTAAGGTAATTACTAACTCATCATATAACTGTAGAAATTATTGGGATTTACATCCATAAAAAATTCAGTAGAATATTTTTATTACAGTGTTTCATGTTTCATGATTGGCTATAACATATCTTTTACAACATTGGGATATTCCGTCTCCTATTCCTTTTTCAACCACCAAAACTGCATCATAGTTGTCTAATGATTTTAGTTTTGGATTCAGTATTTCTAACAAGGCATCCCAAAATAATCCAGAGCTGTGTAATACCAAGAAAGGTCCAACTCATAAGTTATTATAAATTTTTTTTTAAACATCAGTTTTTAGATATAAATCATGATATGCTCCTAAATTTTTAACACAATTTTTTTTCCCAAATTAATTTACCATGTTTATAATCTTCTTCACTAATGTCACAATCTTTCAGTAGTGTAAAATTCTTCTTTTTTTGGTGGAACTTCGTTTTCTTCAAATTTACCTATTTTCTATGTAACCATAAGGATAAACTTTTTTTAGTTACTAAACGTATTAAATTTTCTGAAAAATTTTATAAGCCCATTTCCAGATTTATTACCTAAACTAATTTATCTACTATCATTACATCATCTCAAACATATTTCTTTTTGCTATAACATTTTATTTTACAAATAAATAAGTATCATATCCTGATAAGTTTTGAAAATAAATTAGTACAAAGTTATTATGTTTTAATTGTAAATTACATTTATTATGTAATGGAATTTCACATAAAGAACAAGATTTAGGTTAATTATGTCTTCATTGTTCTTCAGAAATTAAAGTTAAATTTCTTATTCTTTGGCTCAAATTTCCCAAATTTCTTTGACTTATTTTTTAGATATTCCACAAATTTTTATGACAATGAAGTCCTCTATATATAAATGGAACTTTATAATGTCCATTAATTAGTAATGTAATAAAAAAATACAAGCAGTTCATGATTTTGATATTTTATAGTAAGTCAATTTTCTGGATTTGGCTCATAATTATCCATTGTTAATAACAGGCTCTCAAAATCTACGTAAATAAGAAAAGGATCTTTTCATATTCAATGTATTAATCTTTTTCTGGTGATTCTCCTCTTACTTACAAATTTTTGAATGCTCATCGAATTTTTTCTATTATTAAACATAATAAAAACACATCATACATAAATTTTCATTGCCCATTTTTAGAACTTTCACTAGAAACAAGACAATATTAATTATTTATCCAACAGTAGTGTGGATTACTTTCTTTTCTGAAAAATAATAATTTAATAAGTGTCCTCTTCCAGATTTTGCTATTTTTAATAGCTGTATATGATAATATTTTTCATGGGAAGAATTTTTTTTAAAAAGAATAAACATTAATACTTACATTAATTTTAGTCTCAAGTTTTTGACTGACATGAATTTTTAAGTCCATTGTGTCAATGTCATCAACTTTAGTCAAAATTTTTGGAATATCTTTAACGGCAACAGGAAATGAAATATTATGTACTTTTCCTTCAAGTTGTTTAAATAATTCTTTCTAATAACTTGTTCTATTAGGATTTATGTATTTATGTCTATCTGCTGGATTTAATGCTGAACTGAAAGGCCACAGAAAACACTGTTGATCGTTATTTTTTGCTTTAATACAAGCTTTCCTCTTTTGTATTTTTCTGGTAATTCGCTGTAAAATGAATCTCTTAATGGAATATATCTATTAATTGCTAATTATAATCCAATAATTCCATTTCATTCCATTCACAATCCTCATGTTAGAAAATTAGGTTTTTGCTAAAATTCTCTTTTCCTCCTCTAAATTTTTTGATTATGTGTTTTCTGTAACAATCCAATAATTTTGTCTTTGATGCAACATTAATTTTTTTATTTGTCTTCGTTATGTACTCACAAAATTAAAAACTATGTTTTAATATACCAAATAATTAAATATTTTCTTTACTTACCACATAGGTTTCGGTTTTGCCACATTCAACGAGTGAATAGGATGTATTGACTTTATATCTTTAGTTTGTAATCTTTTTTAAAATGCTTTTACAAGTAAATTTTGAGAAACTGTTATCTATTTCAGTGTTTCCCAGATATATTGGTAGGAAATGGAAATTTTACTTTTATAGTTTATATTCTTATTTTACAAATATATTAGTAGAAAATGGAATATTTCTTTAAGTGTTTTGTCTCCATTTACGAGGTGCATTCAAGTTCTAAGGCCTCCGATTTCTTTTCTAATTAACTACTCACCCGAAATCGATGAAACTGACGTTACTTCTCAATGTAATCGCCCTGCAGACGTACACATTTTTCACAACGCTGTCGCCATGATTCCATGGCAACGGCGAAGGCTTCTTTAGGAATCCGTTTTGACCACTGGAAAATCGCTGAGGCAATAGCAGCATGGCTGGTGAATGTGCGGCCACGGAGAGTACCGTTCATTGTTGGAAAAAGCCAAAAGTCACTAGGAGCCAGGTCAGGTGAGTAGGGAGCATGAGAAATCACTTCAAAGTTGTTATCACGAAGAAACTGTTGCGTAACGTTAGTTCGATGTGCGGGTGCATTGTCTTGGTGAAACAGCACACGCACAGCCCTTCCCGGACGTTTTTGTTGCAGTGCAGGAAGGAATTTGTTCTTCAAAACATTTTCGTAGGATGCCCCTGTTACCGTAGCGCCCTTTGGATTGAAATGGGTAAGGATTAAGCCCTCGCTGTCCCAGAACATGGACACCATCATTTTTTCAGAGCTGGTGGTTACCCGAAATTTTTATGGTGGCGGTGAATCCGTGTGCTTCCATTGAGCTGACTGACGCTTTGTTTCTGGATTGAAAAATGGCATCCGC